>NC_088396.1:55423967-55656467 GCF_034236695.1 Oncorhynchus nerka
CAGTATAGACAGAACACTCCTACTCATTTCAGACAGTATAGACAGAACACTCCTACTCATTTCAGACATTATAGACAGAACACTCCTACTCATTTCAGACATTATAGACAGAACACTCCTACTCATTTCAGACATTATAGACAGAACACTCCTACTCATTTCAGACATTATAGACAGAACACTCCTACTCATTTCAGACATTATAGACAGAACACTCCTACTCATTTCAGTGTTGCACCTATTCTGTCCCCGTCTTGTCCCCCCCCCCTCAGCTCATTGACAAGGACAACTTTTTGCTGTTTGGAACGGTATTCGAGGCCACGATGATCGACAGAAAGATCGGAGACAAACCCATTAACTTTGAGTTGTCTGTTGGTGAGCATTGATAAATCACTGACAGTCCGTCATCTACACTACTCTATTATACTCTATTCTACTCTATTATGCACTACTCTACTCTATTATACACTACTCTATTATACTCTATTATACTCTATTATGCACTACTCTACTCTATTATACACTACTCTACTCTATTATACACTACTCTACTCTATTATACACTACTCTACTCTATTATACACTACTCTATTATACACTACTCTATTATACACTACTCTACTCTATTATACACTACTCTATTATACACTACTCTATTATACTCTACTCTATTATGCTCTACTCTACTCTATTATACACTACTCTACTCTATTATACTCTACTCTACTCTATTATACACTACTCTATTATACACTACTCTATTATACTCTACTCTATTATGCTCTACTCTACTCTATTATACACTACTCTACTCTATTATACTCTACTCTACTCTATTATACACTACTCTATTATACTCTACTCTACTCTATTATACACTACTCTATTCTACTCTATTCTACTCTATTGTTGTGAATGTTATGAATAATGGTTAAACAATGTATACATTTAACTATAACTAAACTAATTCAACTCTACCCTGTTTTACTATATCTGATTTATAATGTTAGTTCATAAGAAAGAGGTTATGTAGCATGGATAAGGGGTTGGAAATGATAACCATTGTGTATGTAGGAAGGAATGTGTGTGTGTGTGTCTTAAGTACTCTATTATACTCTATTGTACACTACTCTACTCTATTATACACTACTCTACTCTATTATACACTACTCTGCACTACTCTACTCTCTACTGTATTCTATTATACACTACTCTACTCTACTCTCTACTATATTCTATTATACACTACTCTGCACTACTCTCTACTATATTCTATTATACTCTACTCTACTCTCTACTATATTCTATTATACACTACTCTACTCTACTCTACTATATTCTATTATACACTACTCTGCACTACTCTACTCTCTACTATATTCTATTATACACTACTCTGCACTACTCTACTCTGTACTATATTCTATTATACACTACTCTGCACTACTCTCTACTATATTCTATTATACACTACTCTACTCTCTACTATATTCTATTATACACTACTCTGCACTGCTCTACTCTCTACTATATTCTATTATACTCTACTCTACTCTCTACTATGTTATATTATACACTACTCTGCTCTATTATACTCTACTCTACTCTATTATACACTACTCTACTCTATTATACTCTACTCTACTCTATTATACACTACTCTACTCTATTATACTCTACTCTATTATACACTACTCTACTCTATTATACTCTACTATATTGTATTATACACTACCCTACTCTATTATACTCTACTATATTCTATTATACACTACTCTACTCTACTCTCTACTATATTCTATTATACACTACTGTGCACTACTCTACTCGCTACTATTCTATTATACACTACTCTGCACTACTCTACTCTCTACTCTATTATACACTACTCTACTCTATTATACACTACTCTACTCTATTATACTCTACTCTACTCTATTATACACTACTCTACTCTATTATACACTACTCTACTCTATTATACTCCACTATATTCTATTATACACTACTCTACTCTATTATACTCTACTATATTGTATTATACACTACCCTACTCTATTATACTCTACTATATTCTATTATACACTACTCTACTCTCTACTATATTCTATTATACACTACTGTGCACTGCTCTACTCGCTACTATTCTATTATACACTACTCTGCACTACTCTACTCTCTACTCTATTATACACTACTCTACTCTATTATACACTACTCTACTCTATTATACTCTACTATATTCTATTATACACTACTCTGCACTACTCTACTCTACTATATTCTATTATACACTACTCTGCACTGCTCTACTCTCTACTATATTCTATTATACACTACTCTACACTACTCTACTCTCTACTATATTCTATTATACACTACTCTGCACTACTCTACTAAATTCTATTATACACTACTCTACTCTACTCTCTACTATATTCTATTATACACTACTCTGCACTGCTCTACTCTCTACTATATTCTATTATACACTACTCTGCACTGCTCTACCCGCTACTATATTCTATTATACACTACTCGGCACTGCTCTACTCTCTACTCTATTGTACACTACTCTACTCTATTATACACTACTCTATTATACTCTATTATACTCTACTATATTCTATTATACACTACTCTACTCTATTATGCTCTACTCTAATCTACTCTATTATACTCTACTCTACTCTATTATACACTACTCTACTCTATTATACACTACTCTACTCTATTATACACTACTCTATTATACTCAACTCTATTATATTATACTCTACTCTATTATACTCTACTCTACTCTATTATACTCTACTCTACTCTACTCCATCTTCTCTATTCTATTCTATTCTAGTTTACTCTCCTCTATTCTCGTTTACTCTATTCTAGTTTACTGTACTCTACTCTCCTCTACTCTATTCTAGTTTACTATACTCTACTCTCTACTCTACTCTCCTCTATTCTCGTTTACTCTATTCTAGTTTACTTTACTCTACTATTCTACTCTACTCTACTCTCCACTTCTCTACTCTATTCTAGTTTACTCTACTCTACTCTCCACTTCTCTACTCTATTCTAGTTTACTCTCCTTTTTTCTCTTCTCTACTCTACTCTACACTACTCTAGTTTACTCTACTCTATTCTAGTTTACTCTTCTCTACTCTATTCTAGTTTACTCTACTCTATTCTAGTTTACTCTAATTTACTCAACTCTCATCTTCTCTTTTTTTATTTTCTCTTCTCTCCTCTCTACTGTACTATTCCCCCTCTGCTCCCTTCTCCTCTCCTCCCTTCTCCTCTCCTTCTCCTGTCCTCCCTTCTCCTCTCCTCCCTCCTCATCCCTTCTCCTCCCTCCTCATCCCTTCTCCTCCCTCCTCATCCCTTCTCCTCTGCTCCCTTCTCCTCTCATCCCTTCTCCTCCCTCCTCCTCCCTTCTCCCTCTCCCTTCTCCTCCCTTCTCCTCTCCCTCCCTTCTCATCCCTTCTCCTCTCCTCCCTTCTCATCCCTTCTCCTCTCCTCCCCTCCCTTCTCATCCCTTCTCCTCTCCTCCCCTCCCTTCTCATCCCTTCTCATCCCTTCTCCTCTCCTCCCTTCTCCTATTCTACTCGACTCTATTATATTGTATCATATTCTACTCTACTCTGTTATATCGTATCATATTCTACTTTACTCTGTTCTATCCTTGTCTGTCTGTGTGTATGTGTAGGTAACTTTGGGAACGTCCAGGAGGGCTCTCCCCAGGTCAGCGGTAGGAGAAAGGTGGAGAAGCCAGTAGCAGAGAGGGTATGGGATGGTCAAGATCTCGACAGTACCCCCCTGATTGACTCCCAGGACCCCAAACCTGGGCTCTGGCAGTCTCCATGCCAGTCCACCACACCCCAGAGAAACCCTCACTGATGGAAACAGGTCCTTGTACCTTGTTTGAATTGATCCTGATGTCACACAATGGCAGTTTCACAGACACGGATGTTATGTCCTGGACTAGAAAGCTTTTCCGATTAGAAATTCTCCATTAATCATTAGTCCAGGTAGAAGGTTCCAGAAAACTGTGCCTCAATGTCCAGAATTGGACTTTAAAATCTGTGTCTGATAAACCATCCCGTGGAGTCTGAAAGCATCAACATCAAAATGATCAGTTACGTAGTAAGCTTTGACTCTGTATCCGTCTCCAGGCATTACATGTACCTGCCCGTCCAGCATCAGAAGCCTTGTGTCCATGTGATGAGCTGCTGGGAGGATCGGACGTACCGTCTTCACAGCTCTAACTTTCTGGAGAACATCGCTGTCATGTTTGTACGTCACCTTTTCTACGTACCATGTAATGGTTTAGAGAGGGAACAACATGGACTCTAGTAATACCATGTAATGGTTTAGACAGGGTACAACATGGACTCTAGTAATACCATGTAATGGTTTAGACAGGGTACAACATGGACTCTAGTAATACCATGTAATGGTTTAGACAGGGTACAACATGGACTCTAGTAATACCATGTAATGGTTTAGACAGGGTACAACATGGGCTCTAGTAATACCATGTAATGGTTTAGACAGGGTACAACATGGACTCTAGTAATACCATGTAATGGTTTAGAGAGGGTACAACATGGACTCTAGTAATACCATGTAATGGTTTAGACAGGGTACAACATGGACTCTAGTAATATCATGTAATGGTTTAGACAGGGTATAAACAACATGGACTCTAGTAATACCATGTAATGGTTTAGACAGGGTACAACATGGACTCTAGTAATATCATGTAATGGTTTAGACAGGGTATAAACAACATGGACTCTAGTAATACCATGTAATGGTTTAGACAGGGTACAACATGGACTCTAGTAATACCATGTAATGGTTTAGACAGGGTATAAACAACATGGGCTCTAGTAATACCATGTAATGGTTTAGACAGGGTACAACATGGACTCTAGTAATACCATGTAATGGTTTAGAGAGGGTACAACATGGACTCTAGTAATACCATGTAATGGTTTAGACAGGGTAACAACATGGACTCTAGTAATACCATGTAATGGTTTAGACAGGGTACAACATGGACTCTAGTAATACCATGTAATGGTTTAGACAGGGTACAACATGGACTCTAGTAATACCATGTAATGGTTTAGACAGGGTACAACATGGGCTCTAGTAATACCATGTAATGGTTTAGACAGGGTACAACATGGACTCTAGTAATACCATGTAATGGTTTAGACAGGGTACAACATGGACTCTAGTAATACCATGTAATGGTTTAGAGAGGGTACAACATGGACTCTAGTAATACCATGTAATGGTTTAGACAGGGTACAACATGGACTCTAGTAATATCATGTAATGGTTTAGACAGGGTATAAACAACATGGACTCTAGTAATACCATGTAATGGTTTAGACAGGGTACAACATGGACTCTAGTAATATCATGTAATGGTTTAGACAGGGTATAAACAACATGGACTCTAGTAATACCATGTAATGGTTTAGACAGGGAACAACATGGACTCTAGTAATACCATGTAATGGTACGTCACGTGTTTGTACCCTATTTTTCGTGGTGATGTCATTGTGATGATGTCATCATATTCCACACAGGAAGAAGGCGTGGCCAAGACAGATGAACTGAACAAGTTGTCAGATCCAGGAACAGAAGCTCTCATGCGCCGAGTCTTTAAGGAGTTTATCATGGACGCCAGGTTGGTAACCTTAACGACACCATCAAACTGATAATAAAACTGTGGCAAACCGGTGGGGCGTTGGGTTGAGCGTGCAGAGGTTAACAGTCAGAAAACACAACTTTCCTAGTCTGCAGAGGTTAACACAGAGCTCAGACGGTTCCAGTCAGCAAACACAACTTTCCTAGTCTGTAAAATAAACGTAATCACGTAGGTTTGGCTCGGTCCTTCTTCTCAGCTCTGTGTCGGTCTCTCCCTGTTCTCTCCCGTGGTGTGCCACAGTGCTCCCTTTTATGTGTCCTCCACAGCTGGTTGGTACTTTCCCCTAGTTACCTCCACGGCTGGTTGGTACTTTCCCCTAGTTACCTCCACAGCTGGTTGGTACTTTCCCCTAGTTACCTCCACGGCTGGTTGGTACTTTCCCCTAGTTACCTCCACGGCTGGTTGGTACTTTCCCCTAGTTACCTCCACGGCTGGTTGGTACTTTCCCCCTAGTTTCCTCCACGGCTGGTTGGTACTTTCCCCTAGTTACCTCCACGGCTGGTTGGTACTTTCCCCTAGTTACCTCCACGGCTGGTTGGTACTTTCCCCTAGTTACCTCCACGGCTGGTTGGTACTTTCCCCTAGTTACCTCCACGGCTGGTTGGTACTTTCCCCTAGTTACCTCCACGGCTGGTTGGTACTTTCCCCTAGTTACCTCCACGGCTGGTTGGTACTTTCCCCTAGTTTCCTCCACAGCTGGTTGGTACTTTCCCCTAGTTACCTCCACAGCTGGTTGGTACTTTCCCCTAGTTACCTCCACAGCTGGTTGGTACTTTCCCCTAGTTACCTCCACAGCTGGTTGGTACTTTCCCCTAGTTACCTCCACGGCTGGTTGGTACTTTCCCCTAGTCTACCTAACTACCTCCACAGCTGGTTGGTACTTTCCCCTAGTTACCTCCACGGCTGGTTGGTACTTCCCCTAGTTTCCTCCGACACGGAGCTCCCCGTGTCGGGGTGTCCAGCTCATGTATTCCCAACGTCACATCACGTACCTCCCCTCTATTATCTATTACGGGGTAGACCTCCTGGGATACCACACAACACTGTTGACCATATGGTGGAAACTGACAACACTGTTGACCATATGGTGGAACTGACAACACTGTTGACTATATGGTGGAAACTGACAACACTGTTGACTATATGGTGGAAACTGACAACACTGTTGACTATATGGTGGAAACTGACAACACTGTTGACTATATGGTTGGAACTGACAACACTGTTGACTTCATAGTGGAAACTGACAACACTGTTGACCACAGGGTGGAAACTGACAACACTGTTGACTTCATAGTGGAAACTGACAACACTGTTGACCACAGGGTGGAAACTGACAACACTGTTGACTATATGGTGGAACTGACAACACTGTTGACTATATGGTTGGAACTGACAACACTGTTGACTATATGGTGGAAACTGACAACACTGTTGACTATATGGTTGGAACTGACAACACTGTTGACTTCATAGTGGAAACTGACAACACTGTTGACCACAGGGTGGAAACTGACAACACTGTTGACTTCATAGTGGAAACTGACAACACTGTTGACCACAGGGTGGAAACTGACAACACTGTTGACTTCATAGTGGAAACTGACAACACTGTTGACTATATGGTGCATGTGTCCTGGTACTACTAATAGTGACTCAAACGTGTGTGTGTGTGTGTGTGTGTGTGTGTGTGTGTGTGTGTGTGTGTGTGTGTGCTATCCGTTCTGCTGCAGGAGATTCATAGCCTTTGCAGAAGGGAAAGTGAGAATGAACCATCTGACCGTGTTGGATAAGAAACGCCTGACCATGTGTAAACAGGAGCTGGTTGGTGCCCTGGCCTCTAGACCCTACCTTCTGAGAGACAGTATTGTTAAATTTTGGTGGTGGTGATGATGGTGGTGATGATGATGGGGGTGGTGGTGGGGATAATGATGGTGGTGATGATGATGGTGGTGATGGTGGTTATGATGGTGATGATGGTGGTGGTGATGATGATGGTGGGGATGATGATGGTGGTGATGATGATGGTGGTTATGATGGTGATGATGATGGTGGAGATGAAGGTGATGATGATGTTCCCCCTACAGGAGAGTATGGTCGGAAAGGCAGAAACCATCTCAGAGGGGAAGAGGAAGGCTCGCAGTGTGAAGGAGATGTTGCAAGAGGCTCTAAAACTCACACAGAAACTGAGATTCCTAGTGGAAGAGGTGTGTGTGTGTGTGTGTGTGTGTGTGTGTGTGTGTGTGTCCTATCTCTCTCTATTAGCCCCAGCATACCATCCCAGATGTGTTTGTGTGTGTGTGAGTAGCATATTGACAGTGTGTATCCCAGAGATGACACTGAGCTGGTTTCTCTCCTATCTCTCTCTATTAGCCCCAGCATACCATCCCAGATGTGTTTGTGTGTGTGTGTGTTTGTGTGTGTGAGTAGCGTATTGACAGTGTGTATCCCAGAGATGACACTGAGCTGGTTTCTCTCCTATCTTTCTCTATTAGCCCCAGCATACCATCCCAGATGTGTGTGTGTGTGTGAGTAGCGTATTGACCGTGTGTATCCCAGATATGACACTGAGCTGCTTTCTCTCCAATCTCTCTCTATTAGCCCCAGCATACCATCCCAGATGTGTGTGTGTGTTTGTGTGTGTGTGAGTAGCGTATTGACAGTGTGTATCCCAGAGATGACACTGAGCTGGTTTCTCTCCTATCTCTCTCTATTAGCCCCAGCATACCATCCCAGATGTGTGTGTGTGTGTGTGAGTAGCGTATTGACAGTGTGTATCCCAGAGATGACACTGAGCTGGTTTCTCTCCTATCTCTCTCTATTAGCCCCAGCATACCATCCCAGATGTGTTTGTGTGGATGCTGAGTAACAACAAGCGTGTGGCTTATGCCCGCATCTCTGCCCGTGACCTGATCTACTCTGCCAGCCCTGAGGAGAGAGGCAAAGACTGTGGCAAGATCCAGACTTTATTCTTGAAGGTAAAGAGACTCACAGCAGTCATGGCTGTTCTTGTTTCCAATTATTTTTGAGGATGTGCTTATTAAACTCATTATTTTCACAAACAGGCTGAGTAGAGAGCATGCTGTAGATGTCCTTATAATATAGCTCATTTACATTTTAATCCATGGCTTTTATACATAGTACCAGTCAGAAGGTTTGGACACACATTGTAGAATAATAGTGAAGACATCAAAACTATGTTAAACAAATCAAAATATATTTTATATTTGAGATTTTTCCAAAGTAGTCACCGTTTGCCTTGATGACAGCTTTGCACACTATTGGCATTCTCTCAACCAGCTTCACGAGGTAGTCACCTGGAATGCAGTGTGCCTTCTTAAAAAGTTATTTTGTGGAATTATCTTTCCTTCTTAATGCGTTTGATCCAATCAGTTGTGTTGTGACTAGGTAGGGGTGGTATACAGAAGATAGCCCTATTTGCTAAAATACCAAGTCCATATTATAGCAAGAACAGCATTCCAGGTGAAGCTGGTTGAGAGAATGCCAAGAGTGCGCAAAGCTGTCATCATGGTGGCTATTTGAAGAATCTCAAAAAAAAAAATTTTTTTGATTTGTTTAAAACATGTTTGGTTACTACATAATTCCATATGTGTTATTTCATAGTTCTGATGTTTTCACTATTATTCTACAATGTAGAAAATAGTGAAACATAAAGAAAAACCCTGGAATGAGTCGGTGTTTCCAAACGATTGACTGGTACTGTATACCAGTAGTGAGAGAAGTGATTTTCACAGGCACTACGAGGACCCCGGGAAAAGTAGTGTTCTATATAGGGATTAGGGTGCACAGTTTGATGACGTCTTCTCCTTTACTACCCCAGCCCCCAGAGAAGACTGTAGCAGGCTGGTCAGTTCAGTCCAAATGTACCATACTATATAGTGAATAGAGTGCCATTCTTGTGATGTCCTCTCCTTTTCTGCCCCAGCCCCCAGGGAAGCGTGTAGCAGGCTGGTCAGTTCAGGCCAAACTGGACATGTACCTGTGGCTGGGCAGCAGCAGAGACTCCTCTCATGTGCTGGATAACCTGCCTGGAGGGTTTGAGCCCAAAGGGGGCGCCACTGAGAGCAGCTTCTACCTGCCATCCTACCTGTACATCTGGCATATAGAGGTAGGACGGACGGATGGCCGGACGGACAGAGAGAGGGAGAGAGACAGACAGACAGAGAGAGGGAGGGAGGGAGAGACAGACAGACGGACAGAGAGAGGGAGAGACAGACAGACGGACAGAGAGAGGGAGAGACAGACAGACGGACAGAGAGAGGGAGAGACAGACAGACGGACAGAGAGAGGGAGAGACAGACAGACAGAGAGAGGGAGAGACAGACAGACAGACAGACAGACAGAGAGAGGGAGAGACAGACAGGCAGACAGACAGACAGAGAGAGGGAGAGACAGACAGATGGACAGAGAGGGAGAGAGACAGAAAGGCAGACAGACAGACAGAGAGAGGGAGAGACAGACAGACAGAGAGAGGGAGAGACAGACAGGCAGACAGAGAGAGGGAGAGACAGACAGACAGGCAGACAGATGGACAGAGAGAGGGAGAGACAGACAGACGGACAGATAGGCAGACAGGCAGACAGAGAGAGGGAGAGGCAGACAGACAGACATTGGGAATAATAACCTGTTTCTCTTCCCTCCAGACGAGCACAAGTTCCAGATGCGCGCCCACATGTACCAGGCTCGAGGGCTGATAGCAGCAGACTCTACAGGACTCTCAGACCCCTTCGCCAGGGTCACCTTCCTGACATATAGCCACACCACGGCCGTAAGGTCCACTAACTCTCATAGGATGGGATCTAGCTACAGAGAAGGTCCCTAAGAAGAAAAGGGGCTTTTGAAGGGTGTAGTTCTAACCAGGGTTGGAGTTATCCATCTATTTTCATTCAATTCATTAGATGAGCTAAGTTTCCAAGTGCTATTTACTCTGAGAGTTTTTTTATTCCTGAATTGGCATATCGATTCATTTCCTGACCCCATCCATGTTTCATAGTACTACCTATGACCCAATCTGTGGCACTAAGTACTACCTATGACCCAATCTGTGGCACTAAATTCTACCTATGACCCAATCTGTGGCACTAAGTACTACCTATGACCCAATCTGTGGCACTAAGTACTACCTATGACCCAATCTGTGGCACTAAATTCTACCTATGACCCAATCTGTGGCACTAAATTCTACCTCTGACCCAATCTTTGCGACTAAGCACTACCTATGACTCAATCTGTGGCACTAAATTCTACCTCTGACCCAATCTGTGGCACTAAATTCTACCTCTGACCCCAGTCGTAGTTCTAAGTACTACCTATGACCCAATCTGTGGCACTAAATTCTACCTATGACCCAATCTGTGGCACTAAGTACTACCTCTGACCCAATCTGTGGCACTAAGTACCTCTGACCCAATCTGGCACTAAGTACTACCTCTGACCCAATCTGTGGCACTAAATTCTACCTCTGACCCAATCTGTGGGACTAAGCACTACCTATGACTCAATCTGTGGCACTAAATTCTACCTCTAACCCAATCTGTGGCACTAAATTCTACCTCTGACCCCAGTCGTAGTTCTAAGTACTACCTATGACCCAATCTGTAGCACTAAATTCTACCTCTGACCCCAGTCGTAGTTCTAAGTGCTCCTGTGCCTCTTAGATCATCAACCAGACGTTAACCCCGACCTGGAACCAGATGCTGTTGATGACCCGGGTCACGCTGCATGGAGACCTAGCTCACCTGGAGCAGGAGCCACCGTGCATCGTCATCGAGGTGTATGATGACGATGCTCTGGTGAGCTAACAAACCAACCCCCTTCTCTCTGACGTTACGATATGCCTTCTTTTCAACAGACACACTCCGTGGTAACACTGTAGCTCCGTGGTCACACTGTAGCTCCGTGGTCACACGGTAGCTCTGTGGTAACACCGTAGCTCCGTGGTAACACTGTAGCTCCGTGGTAACACTGTAGCTCCGTGGTAACACTGTAGCTCCGTGGTAACACCGTAGCTCCGTGGTAACACTGTAGCTCCGTGGTAACACCGTAGCTCCGTGGTAACACTGTAGCTCCATGGTAACACCGTAGCTCCGTGGTAACACTGTAGCTCCATGGTAACACCGTAGCTCCGTGGTAACACTGTAGCTCCATTTCAACAGACACAGTGCCAGTCTGTTTCTGATCTGTTGTTGCTCACGTTGGCAAGAGATCGGAAACAGACATCTTAAGATGATCAGAAACATCACTTAAAATGTAAAGTTTAAAGGTTAAATAAAAATAAAAAAGGTGAAAATATATTGGTTTAATTAAGTGAATTCCTTGACGACAGTGACCTTTACAGAAGTCAAGTCAAATGTATTTATATAGCCCTTCGTACATCAGCTGATATCTCAATGTGCTGTACAGAAACCCAGCCTAAAACTCCAAACAGCAAAGCAATGCAGGTGTAGAATTGATTTATAATCCAGTTGGAGTGTCTGGTGTTGGGACAGACTATTCAAATTGGGTAGCTATCCTGCTCCCATAAGGATTTGTCTCTGTTCTCTGCACATACTGTATTTATTCACCTGCTACCTGTCTTGTGCTTCTTTCCCCCCAGGGCAAGGCAGAGTACCTGGGCAGCACGGTGGCAGTGCCCGTGGTGAGGGTGTCAGAGCAGCCCTACTCTCCTCCCCAGCTCCAGTACAGTCCTCTGTTTTCTGGATTCCAGTCTGGGGGAGAACTGCTGGGAGCCTTTGAGCTCATACAGGTAGGGCCCTACTGGAGACTTGAGGCACAACATGAAACACTATTCCCTATGTAGTGCAATGGATATGTCTGTTTTGAATTCTGTCAAGCTGAGTCGAGGGGGAATTCAGAGTTTAGTAAAGCTGAGTCGAGGGGGAATTCATAGTTTAGTAAAGCTGAGTCGAGGGGGAATTCATAGTTTAGTAAAGCTGAGTCGAGGGGAATTCAGAGTTTAGTAAAGCTGAGTCGAGGGGGAATTCAGAGTTTAGTAAAGCTGAGTCGAGGGGAATTCAGAGTTTAGTAAAGCTGAGTCGAGGGGGAATTCAGAGTTTAGTAAAGCTGAGTCGAGGGGGAATTCAGAGTTTAGTAAAGCTGAGTCGAGGGGGAATTCAGAGTTTAGTAAAGCTGAGTCGAGGGGGAATTCAGAGTTTAGTAAAGCTGAGTCGAGGGGGATTTCAGAGTTTAGTAAAGCTGAGTCGAGGGGATTTGAGTTTAGTAAAGCTGAGTCGAGGGGAATTCAGAGTTTAGTAAAGCTGAGTCGAGGGGGAATTCAGAGTTTAGTAAAGCTGAGTCGAGGGGGATTTCAGAGTTTAGTAAAGCTGAGTCGAGGGGGATTTGAGTTTAGTAAAGCTGAGTCGAGGGGGAATTCAGAGTTTAGTAAAGCTGAGTCGAGGGGGAATCTCTGAGTTTAGTCCATGAAGCTCCCCCTCTGTAAGGGGGTTGTTTCATTGTATTCATCTCAAGAGCTGAGTCAGGAGGGGGAATTCAGAGTTTAGTAAAGCTGATCTATCTGAGGCAAATTCAGAGTTTAGGTAAAGATTAGAGGTGAGGGGATTTCAGAGTTTAGTAAAGCTGAGTCGAGGGGATTTGAGTTTAGTAAAGCTGAGTCGAGGGGAATTCAGAGTTTAGTAAAGCTGGTCTTTGAGGGGGAATTCAGGTTTAGTATGTGATATTAAAGATTCTGAGTCGAGGGGGATTCATTCTCTGTTCTTTTTCCTGAGGGAGCTGCAGCTCCATGATTTTTCTCCCCTCTGTAAGTGTGCTGGGGTTGTTTCATTGTTATTCATCTCATAGATCCCAGAGTCAGGACGAAGAGTATCTGCCTGACCTGGTAACGAACCAGACGGTCAGATCTATCCTGTACCTGGCAACTCAAATTAGACCTGTTTTACTGAGCACCCAAACCTCGATTAGAGGTGTAACTAAGAGATCAACCCAAAGTGCAGTACCTCTGGAATAGGTGGCAGGGCATTATTCCACTGTGTGTTAGTTGGAATGGTATGATATGTTTGTGTATGTACTTTGTTTGGTAGTTCCTATGTGATATTAAAGGATTCTGTTCTGGGTGTTGTGGTGTTCTCTGTGTCAACCAAGGTGTCACCACGTTCTGGGGACACTAAGGGAGCCAAGAAGGTGCAGCTCCTGTCTGTGGACCGTCCCCAGGTGTTTATAGAGTGTGACCTGGTAAAACAAGACCAACCCAAACTCCTCTGTTATCCAGAGCTACAAGACCAACCCAAACTTCACCACGCTGGTGGACGCCTTCGACCTGGTAACTAACACGACCAACCCAAACCTCACCATGCTGGTGGTAACTAAGACGACCAACTCAAACAACACCATGCTGGTGGGTTTTAACTAAGACAACCAACCCAAACCTCACCACGCTGGTGGTAACTAAGACGACCAACCCAAACTTCACCATGCTGGTGGCTGGTGGACACTAACAAGACCAACCCAAACTTCACCATGCTGGTGGTAACTAACACGACCAACCCAAACCTCACCACGCTGGTGGTAACTAACAAGACCAACCCAAACCTCACCACGCTGGTGGACACTAACACGACCAACCCAAACCTCACCACGCTGGTGGTAACTAAGACGACCAACCCAAACTTCACCACGCTGGTGGACACTAACAAGACCAACCCAAACTTCACCATGCTGGTGGTAACTAAGACGACCAACCAAAACCTCACCACGCTGGTGGTAACTAACACGACCAACCCAAACTTCACCACGCTGGTGGACGCCTTCGACCTGGTAACTAACAAGACCAACCCAAACTTCACCACGCTGGTGGTAACTAACACGACCAACCCAAACTTCACCATGCTGGTGGACGCCTTCGACCTGGTAACTAACAAGACCAACCCAAACTTCACCACGCTGGTGGTAACTAACACGACCAACCCAAACTTCACCATGCTGGTGGACGCCTTCGACCTGGTAACTAACAAGACCAACCCAAACTTCACCACGCTGGTGGTAACTAAGACGACCAACCCAAACCTCACCATGCTGGTGGTAACTAACAAGACCAACCCAAACTTCACCACGCTGGTGATAACTAACACTACCAACCCAAACTTCACCAAGCTGGTGGTAACTAACACAACCAACCCAAACTTCACCAAGCTGGTGGTAACTAACACAACCAACCCAAACTTCACCAAGCTGGTGGTAACTAACACGACCAAAACCCAAACTTCACCATGCTGGTGGTAACTAACACAACCAAAACCCAAACTTCACCATGCTGGTGGTAACTAACACGACCAACCCAAACTTCACCACGCTGGTGGTAACTAAGACGACCAACCCAAACCTCACCATGCTGGTGGTAACTAACAAGACCAACCCAAACTTCACCACGCTGGTGATAACTAACACAACCAACCTAAACTTCACCACGCTGGTGATAACTAACACAACCAACCCAAACTTCACCAAGCTGGTGGTAACTAACACAACCAACCCAAACTTCACCAAGCTGGTGGTAACCCAAACTTCACCATGCGTAACTAACACAACCAAAACCCAAACTTCACCATGCTGGTGGTAACTAACACGACCAACCAAACTTCCCAAACTTCACCATGCTGGTGGTAACAAGACCAACCCAAACTTCAACTGGTGATAACTAAACCAACCCAAACTTCACCATGCTGGTGGTAACTAACACAACCAAAACCCAAACTTCACCATGCTGGTGGTAACTAACACGACCAAAACCGAACTGTTATCTGTTAACGAGGTAGAATAGTGCACAGGTGTAATCTGTTAACACCTGTGCACTATTCTACCTCGTTATCTGTTAACGAGGTAGAATAGTGCACAGGTGTAATCTGTTAACGAGGTAGAATAGTGCACAGGTGTTATCTGTTAACGAGGTAGAATAGTGCACAGGTGTAATCTGTTAACGAGGTAGAATAGTGCACAGGTGTTATCTGCGTCCCACATGACACCTTATTCCTTATGTCCTTTAGTTCTCTGGTCAAAAGTAGTGCACTATAAAGGGAACCGGGTGCCATTTGGGATACAGGCAGAGATACATGCAGAGTTGACCTGACGTTCCATCTTGTTCTCCTCCCTGTCTGTCCCTTCCCACAGGAGCTGCCTGAGAATGAGAACCTTCACCCTCCCCTGAACATCAGTGTGGTGGACTGGCGAGCATTCGGACGCTCCACCGTGGTGGGAAACTACACCATCAACAACCTGAAGCCCTTCAAATACACCCCTCCTCCAGCGCTGTCCGCGCCAACCTCACCACGGGGACCTGACAGCAGAGAGGGTAAAAGTCAAATTACAGACCTCTACATGCTTTGTAAGTAGGAAAACCTGCAAAATCGGCAGTGTTCTCCCCACTGTATATCATCATGAACCCACCCTATTACCCCCCTCTCTCCAGCTGGAAAATCCTACAAATGGTTTCTTGTTGTAACAACGTCCTTTCAACCAGTTTTGTCCGCTGGGATAGCGACTGTTGAACAGGACTTTCAGGCGGTGCTGTTTTACCGACTGTTGAACAGGACTTTCAGGTGGTGCTGTTTTACCGACTGTTGAACAGGACTTTCAGGCGGTGCTGTTTTACCGACTGTTGAACAGGACTTTCAGGTGACGTTGTTTTACCGACTGTTGAACAGGACTTTCAGGTGGTGCTGTTTTACCGACTGTTGAACAGGACTTTCAGGTGGTGCTGTTTTACCGACTGTTGAACAGGACTTTCAGGTGACATTGTTTTACCGACTGTTGAACAGGACTTTCAGGTGGTGCTGTTTTACCGACTGTTGAACAGGACTTTCAGGTGACGCTGTTTTACCGACTGTTGAACAGGACTTTCAGGTGGTGCTGTTTTACCGACTGTTGAACAGGACTTTCAGGTGACGCTGTTTTACCGACTGTTGAACAGGACTTTCAGGCGGTGCTGTTTTACCGACTGTTGAACAGGACTTTCAGGTGGTGCTGTTTTACCGACTGTTGAACAGGACTTTCAGGCGGTGCTGTTTGACCACCCCGTGGTGTGCTTTGTGTTTTCAGATTTAGGTATGATGCCCCAGTCTAATGTAGACAATGTAATCCCTTTGTCATCTGAGGATGTCTCAATCAACATCTACCAGGAGATCTCTCCTACACCCCCACCACCACCTCCACCCGAACCAGACAAGAAGGAAAAGGTGAGAGGAAGAAGACACACATACACACATACACACGCACACACACACACATTAACAAGCATTCTCCGTATAAAACAGGAATGGAGGAAGAGCTCTCGGAAGTCTACTAAGAGAAGGAAGCGTACCGTAGCAGATGAGTCTGGGGATAACGTCCTCGACTGGTGGTCCAAGTACTACGCCTCGGTAGACAAGAGACAGCAGGTATCCAAACACTATTGGTCCACGTGTTGGACTGTAGTCGGTCCATATGTTGGACTGTAGTTGGTCCATGTGTTGGACTGTAGTTGGTCCACGTGTTGGACTGTAGTTGGTCCACGTGTTGGACTGCAGTTGGTCCATAGAGATGGACCAGAGAGCACACCCTCTATGGTCCTAAACTAAACTGAGGACCTCTGTTATCTCTCCAGGCCAAGCAGAAGGAGGTACATCCCTTTCCATACATCTATGATAATGGTGAGTAAGAGCTTCAACACATTTTCCAGACAGGAAACTTTTTCAAACGACTGATTGACTGTTCAAATGAAATCAAAATAGTTTTCATCGTCACGTGCTTCATAAAACAACAGGTGTAGACTAACAGTGAAATGCTTACGGGGCCCTTCACAAAAATGAGACATTGGAAATATTCAAAAAATAATAACACAAGGAATAAATCTACAATGAGTAACAATAACTTGGCTACCAGGCATGGGACATGGGATACCAGGCTATATACACGGGTACCAGGCTATATACACGGGGTACCAGGCTATATACATGGGATACCAGGCTATATACACGGGATCCCAGGCTATATACACGGGGTACCAGGCTATATACACGGGGTACCAGGCTATATACACAGGATCCCAGGCTATATACACGGGATCCCAGGCTATATACACGGGGTACCAGGCTATATACATGGGGTACCAGGCTATATACACGGGGTACCAGGCTATATACACGGGGTACCAGGCTATATACACGGGGTACCAGGCTATATACACGGGATCCCAGGCTATATACACGGGTACCAGGCTATATACACGGGGTACCAGGCTATATACACGGGGTACCAGGCTATATACACGGGATACCAGGCTATATACACGGGGTACCAGGCTATATACCAGGCTATATACACGGGGTACCAGGCTATATACACGGGGTACCAGGCTATATACATGGGGTACCAGGCTATATACACGGGTACCAGGCTATATACACAGGGTCCCAGGCTATATACACGGGATCCCAGGCTATATACACGGGGTACCAGGCTATATACATGGGGTACCAGGCTATATACACAGGATCCCAGGCTATATACACGGGATCCCAGGCTATATACACGGGGTACCAGGCTATATACACGGGGTACCAGGCTATATACACGGGTACCAGGCTATATACACGGGGTACCAGGCTATATACACGGGGTACCAGGCTATATACACGGGATACCAGGCTATATACACGGGGTACCAGGCTATATACCAGGCTATATACACGGGGTACCAGGCTATATACACGGGGTACCAGGCTATATACATGGGGTACCAGGCTATATACACGGGATACCAGGCTATATACACGGGGTACCAGGCTATATACACGGGTACCAGGCTATATACACGGGGTACCAGGCTATATACACGGGGTACCAGGCTATATTCACGGGGTACCAGGCTATATACACGGGGTACCAGGCTAAATACACGGGGTACCAGGCTAAATACACGGGGTACCAGGCTAAATACACGGGGTACCAGGCTATATACATGGGGTACCAGGCTATATACACGGGGTACCATGCTATATACACGGGGTACCAGGCTATATACACGGGTACCAGGCTATATACACGGGGTACCAGGCTATATACACGGGGTACCAGGCTATATACACGGGGTACCAGGCTATATACACGGGATCCAGGCTATATACACGGGGTACCAGGCTATATACATGGGGTACCAGGCTATATACACGGGATACCAGGCTATATACACGGGATACCAGGCTATATACACGGGGTACCAGGCTATATACACGGGGTACCAGGCTATATACACGGGATACCAGGCTATATACACGGGATACCAGGCTATATACACGGGTTACCAGGCTATGTACACGGGGTACCAGGCTATATACACGGGGTACCAGGCTATATACACGGGGTACCAGGCTATATACACGGGGTACCAGGCTATATACACGGGGTACCAGGCAAAGGTAGGGGTAAAGGATAGGGGGGTAAAGGTAGGGGTAAAGGATAGATAATAGACAGTAACCGCAGTATACTGTAGGTAGAGGTAAAGGATTTATAATAGACAGTAACAGCAGTATACTGTAGGTAGGGGTAAATGATAGATAATAGACAGTAACAGCAGTATACTGTAGGTAGGGGTAAAGGATAGATAATAGACAGTAACAGCAGTATACTGTAGGGGTAAAGGATAGATAATAGACAGTAACAGCAGTATACTGTAGGGGTAAAGGATAGATAATAGACAGTAACAGCAGTATACTGTAGGTGGGGGTAAAGGATAGATAGACAGTAACAGCAGTATACTGTAGGTAGGGGTAAAGGATAGATAATAGACAGTAACAGCAGTATACTGTAGGTAGGGGTAAAGGATAGATAATAGACAGTAACAACAGTATACTGTAGGTAGGGGTAAAGGATAGATAATAGACAGTAACAGCAGTATACTGTAGGTAGGGGTAAAGGATAGATAATAGACAGTAGCAGCAGTATACTGTAGGTAGGGGTAAAGGATAGATAATAGACAGTAACAGCAGTATACTGTAGGTAGGGGTAAAGGATAGATAATAGACAGTAACAGCAGTATACTGTAGGGGTAAAGGATAGATAATAGACAGTAACAGCAGTATACTGTAGGTAGGGGTAAAGGATAGATAGACAGTAACAGCAGTATACTGTAGGTAGGGGTAAAGGATAGATAATAGACAGTAGCAGCAGTATACTGTAGGTAGGGGTAAAGGATAGATAATAGACAGTAACAGCAGTATACTGTAGGTAGGGGTAAAGGATAGTAAAGGATAGATAATAGACAGTAACAGCAGTATACTGTAGGTAGGGGTAAAGGATAGATAATAGACAGTAACAGCAGTATACTGTAGGTAGGGGTAAAGGATAGATAATAGACAGTAACAGCAGTATACTGTAGGTAGGGGTAAAGGATAGATAATAGACAGTAACAGCAGTATACTGTAGGTAGGGGTAAAGGATAGATAATAGACAGTAACAGCAGTATACTGTAGGGGTAAAGGATAGATAATAGACAGTAACAGCAGTATACTGTAGGTAGGGGTAAAGGATAGATAATAGACAGTAACAGCAGTATACTGTAGGTAGGGGTAAAGGATAGATAATAGACAGTAACAGCAGTATACTGTAGGTAGGGGTAAAGGATAGATAATAGACAGTAACAGCAGTATACTGTAGGTAGGGGTAAAGGATAGATAATAGACAGTAACAGCAGTATACTGTAGGTAGTAAAGGATAAATGATAGATAATAGACAGTAGCAGCAGTATACTGTAGGTAGGGGTAAAGGGGGTAGATAGATAGACAGTAACAGGGTCCTGTTGGTTAGACTTGCTGCGTGGTAAAGAGAGAACAGACTATGACTTGAGTGCCAGATGTTTTTATTTTTGTTAACAGCAGTATACTGTTTTGGTGTAGATAATTTGAGTTTCAGTTTTCTTCATGAATACAGTAACAGTTTGGACAGATAGATAATAGACTCACACCACATTGTTGTGTATTACTGTATTTCCATTCCAAACCTTGCTGTCATTGTTGTGTATTACTGATATTTCCATTCCAAACCTTGCTGTCATTGTTGTGTATTACTGATATTTCCATTCCAAACCTTGCTGTCATTGTTGTGTATTAAAGGATATTTCCATTCCAAACCTTGCTGTCATTGTTGTGTAGGGAGTAAAGGATATTTCCATTCCAAACCTTACTGTCATTGTTGGGTATTAAGGATATTTCCATTCCAAACCTTGCTGTCATTGTTGTGTAGGGTAAAGGATAGTATTTCCATTCCAAACCTTGCTGTCATTGTTGTGTATTAAAGTATTTCCATTCCAAACCTTGCTGTCATTGTTGTGTATTACTGATAGATTTCCATTCCAAACCTTGGTAGGGGTCTGTCATTGTTGTGTATTACAGTATTTCCATTCCAAACCTTGCTGTCATTGCAGTATTACTGTATTTCCATTCCAAACCTTGCTGTCATTGTTGTGTATTACTGTATTTCCATTCCAAACCTTGCTGTCATTGTTGTGTATTACTGTATTTCCATTCCAAACCTTGCTGTCATTGTTGTGTATTACTGTATTTCCATTCCAAACCTTGCTGTCATTGTTGTGTATTACTGTATTTCCTTTCCAAACCTTGCTGTCATTGTTGTGTATTACAGTATTTCCATTCCAAACCTTGCTCTCCGATGGAGTAGACTCCTTGGGTAAGGACATGCATAGCAAGACAGTAGTAATTTATCGACATGGTTCCTTGGGTAAGGATATGGCTAGACATAACAGTATAGTAATTCATCGTAAAGGTTCCTAACTTCCTCCTTCTATCAATCATTTTTTGGTGGCAAGTATAGTCCATTGCACCCCAATAGAATAGTGGTTTTGGGGGAAGGCTGTGAAATACAATGGTTGTGGGGGGGTGGGGGGGAGGTCTATGGGTGTCACAAGGTCGGTATCTGTAGATGGTGTTACACCTAGCAACCTATTTATCAATCATAGCCAACTGTAATTGTTTGCACATGAGTTGCACCTTGGTTGCTTTGTGCTTAATAATTCTGTTATTTTCCTACATCTAACTGCACATCTAGATGTTTACTTTACTGTTGTTTATATATACAGTTGAAGTCGGAAGTTTACATACACCTTAGACAAATACATTTAAACTCAGTTTTTCACAATTCCCTGACATTTAATCACAGTAAAAGTTCCCTGTCAGTTAGGATCACCACTTTCTTTTAAGAATGTGAAATGTCAGAATAATAGTAGAGAGAATTATTTATTAAAGGTTTTATTTCTTTCATCACATTCCCAGTGGGTCAGAAGTTTACAATTTTGGCCCATTCCCCCTGACAGAGCTGGTGTAACTGAGTCGGGTTTGTAGGCCTCCTTGCTCGCAGTTAGCTTTTCAGTTCTGCCCACAAATTTTCTATAGGATTTAGGTCAGGGCTTTGTGATGGCCACTCCAATACCTCCTGCAGCAAAGCATCCCCACAACATGATGCTGCCACCCCCGTGCCACAACATGATGCTGCCACCCCCGTGCTTCACAGTTGGGATGGTGTTCTAGATTGCAAGCCTCCCCCTTTTCCTCCAAACGTAAACGATGATCATTATGGCTAACAGCTCTATTTCTGTTTCATTAGACCAGAGGACATTTCTCCAAAAAGTACGATCTTTGTCCCTTTGTACAGTTGCAAACCGTAGTCTGGCTTTTGAATGGCGGTTTTGAAGTAGTGGCTTCTTCCTTCCTGAGCGGCCTTTCAAGTTATGTTTATATAGGACTCGTTTTACTGTGGATATAGTGGTAAACCGTCCATCACACCGTCTGGGGTAGTCATGCCTTCGTTAAGTCTGTGAGGGGAGAAGCTATTGCGGCAAAGTTAGGGTACAAATCGACTGTAGTATCCTGCTAACCCCAGGAAAGACCCCAGGACCGGCCATCCCCTAATGGCAGCCATTTTTTTTTTATCTTGGGGTTTCCCATTTCCTCTCCCGATCTGATATCCCAGGTACTCCACCTCGGCGTAGCCCAGCTTGCACTTGTGGGGGTTTGCGGTCAGACCTGCATCCCTTAGCACATCAACCACTGCCTGTAATCTACAAAGATGGGACTCCCAACTGTCACTGTGCACAATTATGTCATCCCAAATAAGCAGTCGCGTACTCACTGTGCGGCCGCAGGATGCAGTCCATGAGTCGCTGAACGGTCGCTGGTGCCCCTTGGAGCCCGAAAGGAAGAACTCGGTAGTGGTATAGCTCCCCCCCCGGGATGAAGTCCCGAACTCCCGGGACCGGTACCTGCCAGTACCCCTTCGTCAGGTCCAAGGTGCTGACCCTCCCCAAACGGTCGATCAGTTCATCCATCCGGGGGTAGGCATCAAACTTACTGTCACCTGTTGTTCAGGCCCCGGAAGTCATTGCAGAAGCAGACGGTTCCCGTCCGGTTTTGGAACCAGCACTATATGGCTAGACCACTCACTGTGGGACTCCTGTAGTACCCCCATCTCTAGCATTGGCTAGACCACTCACTGTGGGACTCCTGTAGTACCCCCATCTCTAGCATTGGCTAGACCACTCACTGTGGGACTCCTGTAGTACCCCCATCTCTAGCATTGTCGTCACTTCCCGCTGGACCGCCACCCTCCGGGCTTCTGGTATCCGGACGTTTACGTACATGATGTTCCCCGGCACTTCTGTGAACATGGCCGTATTCTGCTGGACCAACTCTCAGGGCTTCTGGTATCCGGACGTTTACGTACATGATGTTCCCCGGCACTTCTGTGAACATGGCCGTATTCTGCTGGACCAACTCTCAGGGCTCTTCTTGTCGTTGGGTCGGGCTGGGGTCTACCCCCATTACAACTTTAAACAGAGGCTTTGCTGTGGCTGGTCCATGTTACGCACAGCGCCTCTCAGTGCATGCCATTTCTTCAGCAAGTTGACACGGAATAATAGTAAATCTGGACGGGTTTTCACATTCCGTTTCCTGTTTGGGGCACATTATAATTGACGTGGCCTACCCTCCGATGTCGACAGGACTTTTTCAGTTACGCCACGTAGCCAGGGGTTTTCTCCAATACCTGTTTGGCACATTATAATTGACGATGGCCACCCACTCACAACGATGCTAGCCACCCACGCTTCACAGTTGGGATGGTGTTTTCTCCGCCTCCTGTCCTTGGGGCATCATTATAAACAGCTCTATTTCTGTTTCATTAGACCCATTTCTCCAACGATCTTTGTCGTAGGACCAGTTGCACGCCAGTCTGGCTTTTGAATGGCGGGGGTTTTCTTCCTTTTGGGGCACATTATAATTGTTTATATAGGCCTTTTACTGTGGATGTCGTAGGACCCGTCCATCACACCACGTAGCCAGGGGTTTTCTCCGTCCTGTTTGGGGCACATTATAATTGACGTGGGTACCCACTCAACGATGTCGTAGGATCCTGTTACGCCAGGAAAGACCCCAGGTTTTCTCCCCGTCCTGTTTGGGGCACATTATCCCAGGTACTCCACCTCGGCGTAGCCCAGCTTGCGTGTCAGACCTACCCACACATCAACCATGTCAAAGATGGGACTCCCAACTGTCACTGTGCACAATTATGTCATCCCAGGGGTTTTCTCCCAGGATCCTGTTTGGAGCCCGAAAGGAAGAACTCGGTAGTTATAGCTCCCGGGATGAAGTCCCACTCAACGATGTCGCCAGTACCCGTTACGCCAGGTAGCCAGGGGTTTTCTCCCCTGTTTGGGGCACATTATCCATTGACGTGGCATCAAACTCAACTGATGTCAGGCCCGGAAGTCATTGCGAAGCAGGTTTTCTCCGTCCTGTTTGGAACCAGCATATATGGCTACCCACTCACTGTGGGACCCGTTGCCAGTAGCCAGGAATCTCTAGCATTGGCTCAGCACCAAGACCTTCTCACCAACCTTGGGCCCCAAGGTTGTAGACACGCTCCTGGGCACGTTGCACCTGGGCCATGTGCTCTCTCACCATTGGCCAAATCGGTGTCATCCTCTCCCTCATCTCCTCCACATGTTCTACTACACTGCGAAGGGGGTGGTCGGCTGCTCTTCCCAGACCGCCTTGGCTAGGTCCAGCAGCCCACGTGGCAGTAGTCCTCCACGGCGCGCTTGACTCCGGGCCAGTGGAACCGGTTCCCGATCCGCTTCCTGGTTTTCTCCATCCCCAGGTGTGCCCCAAGCAGGTAGGTGTGGGCAAGCTGCAACAGTCCTAACATACTGGCTGGGTAACAAGTCTTTGGTCTCCCCATTGTGCTTTACTACCTGATATAATAAATGATGCTTGATGGCGAAGTGGGGGTAGCGCCACTCGCTGACCCCAGGTAACAGCACACCATCCACACCTGGCCCCTCGCGTTCTGGAAATTGGGGTCTTCAAACTGACCCGTGAGGATTCCCATGTTGGGAGGTCTGTCTAGGGCCTCCACCTCCATAAAGGGGAGCCTGAGGTCTTCCTCGCACGGTGGCTCGCTTGTCGGATCGGGATTGTCTCCCTCCTCCCAGTGGACACCTTGTGGCAGGGGTTGGGTTGCACAGGCCACCGTCCTTTTTCCTCTCCTTCCTACCTCCCGTGCTCGCCTCCCCTGGTCCCTCCTCCACAGTACCTAGAAGAGACGGCAGTCTCGACCGAGGAGAATGGACACGGGCAGGTTAGGAACAGCCCCCATGCGCATCTGGCACTCCCCCCTTGGGGTGGTTATCCTCACTGGCACCGTTGGGTACCTCTTTGTGTACTTTACCCTAGTTACCTCCACAGCTGGTTGGTACTTTCCCCTAGTTACCTCCACAGCTGGTTGTAAATGTAATGTAAATGTTGGTACTTTACCCTAGTTACCTCCAAGGCTGGTTGGTAGTTTACCCTAGTTACCTCCACAGCTGGTTGGTACTTTACCCTAGTTACCTCCACGGCTGGTTGGTACTTTACCCTAGTTACCTCCACGGCTGGTTGGTACTTTCCCCTAGTTACCTCCACGGCTGGTTGGTACTTTACCCTAGTTACCTCCACGGCTGGTTGGTACTTTCCCCTAGTTACCTCCACGGCTGGTTGGTACTTTCCCCTAGTTACCTCCACGGCTGGTTGGTACTTTCCCTAGTTACCTCCACGGCTGGTTGGTACTTTCCCTAGTTACCTCCACGGCTGGTTGGTACTTTACCCTAGTTACCTCCACGGCTGGTTGGTACTTTCCCCTAGTTACCTCCACAGCTGGTTGGTACTTTCCCCTAGTTACCTCCACGGCTGGTTGGTACTTTCCCCTAGTTACCTCCACGGCTGGTTGGTACTTTACCCTAGTTACCTCCACGGCTGGTTGGTACTTTCCCCTAGTTTCCTCCACGGCTGGTTGGTACTTCCCCTAGTTTCCTCCGACACGGAGCTTCCCGTGTCGGGGTGTCCAGCTCATGGACTCCCAGCAGAGGGAGCCAACGTCACATCACGTACCCCACCTCTATTATCTATTACAGGGTTAGACCTCCTGAGATACCACAATATAGATTATTTTGTACCCGTTTCCTCCAGCATCTTCACAAGGTGATGTTGTTCAGGGATTGAATTGCACTTTTCGCACCAAAGCATTTTCATCTCTAGGAGACAGAACGCGTCTCCTTCCTGAGCGGTATGACGGCTGCGTGCCCCCATGGTGTTTATACTTGCGTACTATTGCTTGTACAGATGAACGTGGTACCTTCAGGCATTTGGAAATTGCTCCCAAGGATGAACCAGACTTGTGGAGGTCTGCAATTTTTTTTCTGCGGTCTTGGCGGTCTTGATTTCGTTTGATTTTCCCATGATGTCAAGCAAAGAGGCACTGCCTTTGATGGTAGGCCTTGAAATACATCCCCAGGTACACCTCCAATTGACTCACATGATGTCATGTCAGAAGCTTCTAAAGTCATGACATCATTTTCTGGAATTTTCCAAGCTATTTAAAGGCACAGTCAACTTAGTGTATGTAAACTTCTGATCCACTGGAATTGTGATGCAGTGAATTATAAGTGAAATAATCTGTCTGTAAACAATTTTTGGAAAAATGACTTGTGTCATGCACAAAGTAGATGTCCTAACCGACTTGGCAACACTATAGTTTCTTAACAAGACATTTGTGGAGTGGTTGAAAAACGCGTTTTAATGACTCCAACCTAAGTGTATGTAAACTTCTGATTTCAACTGTATAAATATGTATGTATGTGTGTGTGAATGTATTTCCTTTTGCCCCAGTCACTGGACAGCAGGATGGAGACAAGAAAAAGAAACCAATATTGAATGTCTCTCAGGAAGGTGTGTCCAAACTGGCAACTCTACAGGTAAAATCTGCTGCTCTCTGGTTCTGTCACAAGTAAAAAAAAATGGAGGTGTCATTAAATGACCCTTTTCAACCAATCATATCAGTACACATGAGTTATTTTTTATTTATTTATTTTATTTTATTTCACCTTTATTTAACCAGGTATTTATATATATATATAACCCTTTATTTAACCAGGTAGGCAAGTTGAGAACAAGCTCTCATTTACAATTGCGACCTGGCCAAGATAAAGCATAGCAGTTCGATACATACAAACACAGAGTTACACATGGAGTAAACAACGACACAGAGTTACACATGGAGTAAAACAAACATACAGTCAATAATACAGTAAAAAAAAAAAAAAAAAAACAAGTCTATATACAATGTGAGCAAATTAGGTGAGAAGGAGGTAAAGGCAAAAAGGCCATGGTGGCAAAGTAAATACAATATAGCAAGTAAAACACTGGAATGTAGTATTGCAATGGAAGAATGTGCAAAGTAGAAATAAAAATTGGGGTGCAAAGGAGCAAAATAAATAAATAAATTAAAACAGTTGGGAAAGAGGTAGTTGTTTGGGCTAAATTAATATTACAGGTGCAGTAATCTGTATTTGAAGCTTTACTGTGTATGAACGTGTACAGGTTGGTTTCTGTGTATTGTAAGGTTATTAAACGTTTAATATTGTCACGTTCTGATGAGATCACATTGTATAGCAGTGTGTATTTGTCCTGTACCATACTGCTGAGTATGAACTATATGTAAATCCCCCTGTAAGCTCTATGACAAGGAGTTGGAGTCTGAGTTTGGTCCGTTTGATGACTGGGTCAACACCTTCGAGCTGTTCAGAGGGAAAGCCAATGACGAGGTGGGGCGTTCTAATGAGGAGAGGTTCGTTGGGAAGTTCAAGGTGATGAGTGCTTCTGTGATTTTTTTTTTTTTTTTTTTTGTCACGAATCTTGTTCTGGAGGCAACGCTGTAAAACGGTCACTCAGCTGGCACGGCCACAAAGTCATAAAATCAGATTTCAAACCTAAACGTAACCACACTGCTAACCCTAATGTCTAATCCTAACCTTAAATTAAGACCAAAAAGCACATTTTTTTTGAGTTTGCTAGCTGGTCTATCTAACTGGAGATCACTGGATTCTGCATGCCAATAAACATCCTCCTGCGGTTGTAGCCTGGTCCCAGATCTGTTCAACTCCTAGGCCTTGGCAAGACAAACACAAACACATCTGGGACCAGGCTACAGCCATTCCAATATTTATGCTATGTAACCACTATAAAAAAGGATGCGTTCGTTTGGGTCAGTGACGATCCAAACTCCTGTGTACATCTAGGGTCGTTTCTGCTTGTACAAGCTAACTGAGGAGGATGATGAGTGGGAGGAGGGTCCAAACTCAGGCCAGTTTAAGATCACCCGAGGGATCCCGCCCAACACCTCCGTCAAGGTTCTCATTAGGGTTTACATCGTATCGGTGAGTAGTGGTAGTTGACCCTTTGGGTTGACTGTGACCTTTTAAGAGATGTGTCACGTCATGTGTCGTCATCGACCTGGGTCGTCATGTTCCCCGGGGCACACTGTAGCAAAACGTTTTGCAATGGAAGACAACAAACAAACAAACAAACAAAAATGTTATTTTCTTCCATTTGGTTCCAAATGAACACAACCCTGTCTGTCCGTCTCTTCAGGCATCCAACCTCCACCCAGCCGATACTGACGGGAAGTCTGACCCCTACATTGTTCTGAGGCTGGGGAAAACTGAGATAAAAGACAGAGACAACTACATCCCCAAGCAACTCAACCCAGTCTTTGGCAGGTGGGAGAATTAAGCAATAATGCCCGAGGAGGTGTGGTGTATGCCCAATATTCCACGGCTAAGGACAGCCCTTAGCCGTGGTATATTGGCCATATACCACAAAACCCCCATAGGTGCCTTATTGCTATTATAAAATGGTTTAGTTAACGTTGAAAAATAAATGTTTTGTCATACCGGTGGAATACGGTCTAATATACCGCGGCTGTCAGCCAATCAGCATTCAGGCCTTGAACCACCCAGTTTATAATACATTTTATACCATCCTTTAACAGAAGCTGTTTCCCTGGTTATATTTTAGTCCGATGAACAAGCAAACAGAATCCAGTATGTTGGTGGAAAGGAGTGCAGAAAGGAGCTCCTTGTTTTAACATCGTATCCATTGGATTTTATTCTCACCCAGGAAGGATTATATACTATTTTTTTTTTAACCGGCGATTTTGTAGTTTAGTCAGCTGAACAAAAGCATAATGTACTTGGTATGTTGGCAGAGATGAAAAACGTAACTTCAAATCCTTTTGTCCTGTTCCCAACAGGTCCTTTGAGATCCAGGCTACGTTTCCTAAAGACTCCCTGCTGACTACTCTGATCTATGACCACGACACCATCGGGACTGACGATCTGATCGGGGAGACGTGCATAGATCTGGAGAACCGCTTCTACAGCCGACACCGGGCCACCTGCGGCCTACCCACTGAGTACAGCATGTGAGGAAACACCACCTTCTTCTTCTTCTTCACCACCCTGGGTTTGGGTCTCTTCTTTCTGCCTTACTCTTATGTCATGTTCATAACCACTAAGACGTTCGTTATGTCATGTTCATAACCACTAAGACGTTCGTTATGTCATGTTCATAACCACTAAGACGTTCATTATGTCATGTTCATAACCACTAAGACGTTCGTTATGTCATGTTCATAACCACTAAGACGTTCATTATGTCATGTTCATAACCACTAAGACGTTCATTATGTCATGTTCATAACCACTAAGAAGTTCATTATGTCATGTTCATAACCACTAAGACGTTCATTATGTCATGTTCATAACCACTAAGACGTTCATTATGTCATGTTTATAACCACTAAGACGTTCATTATGTCATGTTTATAACCATGTAATGATGCTGTTATAACATGTTCTCCTTCTGTCTTAGTGACGGTTATAACTCCTGGAGAGACTCCACCAAGCTGTCAGACTGACGTTCGTTATGTCATGTTTATAACCATGTAATGATGCTGTTATAACATGTTATCCTTCTGTCTTAGTGACGGTTATAACTCCTGGAGAGACTCCACCAAGCTGTCAGACTGACGTTCGTTATGTCATGTTTATAACCACTAAGACGTTCATTATGTCATGTTTATAACCATGTAATGATGCTGTTATAACATGTTCTCCTTATGTCTTAGTGACGGTTATAACGCCTGGAGAGACTCCACCAAGCCATCTGAGCTGTTGACTACGCTCTGTAAGGAGAACAGGCTAGATGGACCCTACTTCAGACCCGGAAAAATCACCATCGGGGGCAATGTCTTCGCTGGGAAAACACTGTTTATGGATGAAGGTATTTAACTTAGTTTATACAGTATATATATATAAACCAATTAAAATAAAGACCTGAAAATGAAGGCAACGACTGCATCTAGTCACAGTGACAGGCAACGACAGCATCGAGTCACAGTGACAGGCAACGACCGCATCTAGTCACAGTGACAGGCAACGACCGCATCTAGTCACAGTGACAGGCAACGACTGCATCTAGTCACAGTGACAGGCAACGACTGTATCTAGTCACAGTGACAGGCAACGACAGCATCACGTCACAGTGACAGGCAACGACAGCATCGAGTCACAGTGACAGGCAACGACTGTATCTAGTCACAGTGACAGGCAACGACAGCATCGAGTCACAGTGACAGGCAACGACTGTATCTAGTCACAGTGACAGGCAACGACAGCATCGAGTCACAGTGACAGGCAACGACAGCATCTAGTCACAGTGACAGGCAACGACCGCATCTAGTCACAGTGACAGGCAACGACAGCATCGAGTCACAGTGACAGGCAAAGACTGTATCTAGTCACAGTGACAGGCAAAGACTATCTAGTCACAGTGACAGGCAACGACAGCATTGAGTCACAGTGACAGGCAACGACAGCATCGAGTCACAGTGACAGGCAAAGACTGTATCACATCACAGTGACAGGCAAAGACTGTATCTAGTCACAGTGACAGGCAAAGACTGTATCGAGTCACAGTGACAGGCAACGACAGCATCGAGTCACAATGACAGGCAATGACAGCATCGAGTCACAGTGTATCTCGAGTCACAGTGACAGGCAACGACAGCATCGAGTCACAGTGACAGGCAACAGTGACAGCATCGAGTCACAGTGACAGGCAAGACTGTATCAGTGACAGTCACAGTGACAGGCACGACTGTATCAGTCACAGTGACAGGCAACGACAGCATCGAGTCACAGTGACAGGCAACGACAGCATCACATCACAGTGACAGGCAACGACTGTATCACATCACAGTGACAGGCAACGACAGCATCGAGTCACAGTGACAGGCAAAGACTGCATCACATCACAGTGACAGGCAACGACAGCATCGAGTCACAGTGACAGGCAACGACAGCATCGAGTCACAGTGACAGCAAAGACTGCATCGAGTCACAGTGACAGGCATCACAGTCACAGTGACAGGACTATCTATTCACAGTGACAGGCAACGACAGCATCGTCACAGTGACAGGCAAAGACTGCACGAGTCACAGTGACAGGCAACGACAGCATCGATCACAGTGACAGGCAACGACAGCATCGAGTCACAGTGACAGGCAACGACAGCATCGAGTCACAGTGACAGGCAAAGACTGTATCACATCACAGTGACAGGCAACGACAGCATCGAGTCACAGTGACAGGCAAAGACTCACAGTGACAGGCAAATCACAGTGACAGGCAACGACAGCATCGAGTCACAGTGACAGGCAAAGACTGTATCTAGTCACAGTGACAGGCAACGACAGCATCGAGTCACAGTGACAGGCAAAGACTGTATCGAGTCACAGTGACAGGCAACGACAGCATCGAGTCACAGTGACAGGCAAAGACTGTATCAGTCACAGTGACAGGCAACGACAGCATCGAGTCACAGTGACAGGCAACGACAGCATCGAGTCACAGTGACAGGCAACGACAGCATCAGTCACAGTGACAGGCAACGACAGCATCGAGTCACAGTGACAGGCAACGACAGCATCGAGTCACAGTGACAGGCAACGACAGCATCGAGTCACAGTGACAGGCAAAGACTGTATCAGTCACAGTGACAGGCAACGACAGCATCGAGTCACAGTGACAGGCAACGACAGCATCGAGTCACAGTGACAGGCAACGACAGCATCGAGTCACAGTGACAGGCAAAGACTGCATCACATCACAGTGACAGGCAAAGACTGCATCACATCACAGTGACAGGCAAAGACAGCATCGAGTCACAGTGACAGGCAAAGACTGTATCGAGTCACAGTGACAGGCAACGACAGCATCGAGTCACAATGACAGGCAATGACAGCATCGAGTCACAGTGAGAGGCAACGACAGCATCGAGTCACAGTGACAGGCAACGACAGCATCGAGTCACAGTGACAGGCAACGACTGTATCTAGTCACAGTGACAGGCAACGACAGCATCGAGTCACAGTGACAGGCAACGACAGCATCGAGTCACAGTGACAGGCGAGTCACATCACAGTGACAGGCAACGACAGCATCGAGTCACAGTGACAGGCAAAGACTGCATCACATCACAGTGACAGGCAACGACAGCATCACAGTCACAGTGACAGGCAACGACCAGCATCGAGTCACAGTGACAGGCAAAGACTGCATCACATCACAGTGACAGGCAACGACAGCATCGAGTCACAGTGACAGGCAACGACAGCATCGAGTCACAGTGACAGGCAAAGACTGCATCACATCACAGTGACAGGCAAAGACTGCATCACATCACAGTGACAGGCAACGACAGCATCACGTCACAGTGACAGGCAACGACAGCATCACGTCACAGTGACAGGCAACGACAGCATCGAGTCACAGTGACAGGCAACGACCGCATCGAGTCACAGTGACAGGCAAAGACTGTATCACATCACAGTGACAGGCAACGACAGCATCGAGTCACAGTGACAGGCAAAGACTGCATCACATCACAGTGACAGGCAAAGACTGTATCTAGTCACAGTGACAGGCAAAGACTGTATCGAGTCACAGTGACAGGAAAGACTGTATCGAGTCACAGTGACAGGCAACGACTGCATCTAGTCACAGTGACAGGCAAAGACTGCATCGAGTCACAGTGACAGGCAACGACAGCATCGAGTCACAGTGACAGGCAACGACTGCATCTAGTCACAGTGACAGGCAACGACAGCATCGAGTCACAGTGACAGGGAAAGACTGTATCGAGTCACAGTGACAGGCAACGACTGCATCTAGTCACAGTGACAGGGAAAGACTGTATCGAGTCACAGTGACAGGCAACGACTGCATCTAGTCACAGTGACAGGGAAAGACTGTATCGAGTCACAGTGACAAGACAGTGACAAGACTTGTGTAATTCCATCCAATAAGGTACTGATTATGATTTGCTGCTGTGTACAGAGCAGACGGTGGAATCCTACGAACATCTGGCTCTGAAGATCCTTCACAGATGGACTGAGATTCCAGGGGTGGGGTGTAGACTTGTCCCAGAGCACATCGAGACACGGACTCTGTACAACAAGGCCAGGCCTGGCATGGACCAGGTAATAATACATCTCTTCTATCAAAATAACCACTTGACTTTAAAAATATATATATTATGCAATTTGTTCAACTTCACAAGTGTGTGTGTGTGTGTGTCCGTGTGGTTCAGGGCCAGCTCCAGATGTGGGTGGACATGTTCCCCATGGATATGCCCCACCCACGACCCTCTGTGGACATCTCCCCTCGTAAACCTAAAGGGTAAGGCTTCGTCACTCTGTATCACTAGGTCAGCTATACGCCAGATAGGCCCCAATACAAGACCAATATACACCAGGCCAGTTCAATACAAGACCAATATACACCAGGCCAGTTCAATACAAGACAAATATACACCAGGCCAGTTCAATACAAGACCAATATACACCAGGCCAGTTCAATACAAGACCAATATACCCCAGGCCAGTTCAATACAAGACCAATATACCCCAGGCCAGTTCAATACAAGACCAATATATCCCAAATCAGGCTAGTTCAATACAAGACCAATATACCCCAGGCCAGTTCAATAAAAGACCAATATACACCAGGCCAGTTCGATACAAGACCAATATACCTCAAACCAGTTCAATACAAGACCAATAAACACCAGGCCAGTTCAATACAAGACCAATATACACCAGGCCAGTTCAATACAAGACCAATATACACCAGGCCAGTTCAATACAAGACCAATATACCCCAGGCCAGTTCAATACAAGACCAATATATCCCAAATCAGGCTAGTTCAATACAAGACCAATATACACCAGGCCAGTTCAATACAAGACCAATATACCCCAGGCCAGTTCAATACAAGACCAATATATCCCAAATCAGGCTAGTTCAATACAAGACCAATATACCTCAAACCAGGCCAATTCAATACAAGACCAATATATCCCAGACCAGTTCAATACAAGACCAATCTACCTCAAACCAGGCCAGTTCAATACAAGACCAATCTACCTCAAACCAGGCCAGTTCAATACAAGACCAATCTACCTCAAACCAGGCCAGTTCAATACAAGACAAAATACACCAGGCCAGTTCAATGCAAGACCAATATACACCAGGCCAGTTCAATACAAGACCAATATACACCAGGCCAGTTCAATGCAAGACCAATATACACCAGACCAGTTCAATACAAGACCAATATACACCAGGCCAGTTCGATACAAATCCAATATACACCAGGCCAGTTCAATACAAGACCAATATACACCAGGCCAGTTCGATACAAGACCAATATACCTCAAACCAGTTCAATACAAGACCAATAAACACCAGGCCAGTTCAATACAAGACCAATATACACCAGGCCAGTTCAATACAAGACCAATATACACCAGGCCAGTTCAATACAAGACCAATCTACCTCAAACCAGGCCAGTTCAATACAAGACCAATCTACCTCAAACCAGGCCAGTTCAATACAAGACAAAATACACCAGGCCAGTTCAATACAAGACCAATATACACCAGGCCAGTTCAATGCAAGACCAATATACACCAGACCAGTTCAATACAAGACCAATATACACCAGGCCAGTTCGATACAAATCCAATATACACCAGGCCAGTTCAATACAAGACCAATATACACCAGGCCAGTTCGATACAAGACCAATATACCTCAAACCAGTTCAATACAAGACCAATAAACACCAGGCCAGTTCAATACAAGACCAATATACACCAGGCCAGTTCAATACAAGACCAATATACACCAGGCCAGTTCAATACAATACCAATATACACCAGGTCAGTTCAATACAATACCAATATACACCAGGTCATTTCAATAGAAGACCAATATACACCAGGCCAGTTCAATACAAGACCAATATACACCAGGCCAGTTCAATACAAGACCAATATACACCAGGCCAGTTCAATACAAGACCAATATACACCAGGCCAGTTCAATACAAGACCAATATACACCAGGCCAGTTCAATACAAGACCAATATACACCAGGCCAGTTCAATACAAGACCAATATACACCAGGCCAGTTCAATACAAGACCAATATACACCAGGCCAGTTCAATACAATACCAATATACACCAGGCCAGTTCAATACAAGACCAATACACCAGGCCAGTTCAATACAAGACCATCTACCCCAAACCAGGCCAGTTCAATACAAGACCAATATACACCAGGCCAGTTCAATACAATACCAATATACCCCAGGCCAGTTCAATACAAGACCAATATACCCCAGGCCAGTTCAATACAAGACCAATATACACCAGGCCAGTTCAATACAAGACCAATATACACCAGGCCAGATCAATACAAGACCAATATACACCAGGCCAGTTCAATACAAGACCAGTATACACCAGGCTAGTTCAATACAAGACCAATATACACCAGGTCAGTTCAATACAATACCAATATACACCAGGTCATTTCAATACAAGACCAATATACACCAGGCCAGTTCAATACAATACCAATATGCACCAGGCCAGTTCAATACAAGACCAATATACACCAGGCCAGTTCAATACAAGACCAATATACACCAGGCCAGTTCAATACAAGACCAATATACACCAGGCCAGTTCAATACAAGACCAATATACACCAGGCCAGTTCAATACAAGACCAATATACACCAGGCCAGTTCAATACAATACCAATATACACCAGACCAGTTCAATACAAGACCAATATACACCAGGCCAGTTCAATACAAGACCAATCTACCCCAAACCAGGCCAGTTCAATACAAGACCAATATACACCAGGCCAGTTCAATACAAGACCAATATACACCAGGCCAGTTCAATACAAGACCAATATACACCAGGCCAGTTCAATCCAAGACCAATATACACCAGGCCAGTTCAATGCAAGACCAACATACCCCAGGCCAGTTCAATACAAGACCAATATACACCAGGCCAGTTCAATACAAGACCAATATATCCCAAACCAGGCCAGTTCAATACAAGACCATATACCTCAAACCAGGCCAGTTCAATACAAGACCAATATACACCAGACCAGTTCAATACAAGACAATATACACCAGGCCAGTTCAATGCAAGACCAATATACACCAGGCCAGTTCAATACAAGACCAATATACACCAGACCAGTTCAATACAAGACCAATATACACCAGGCCAGTTCAATACAATACCAATATACACCAGGTCATTTCAATACAAGACCAGTATACACCAGGCCAGTTCAATACAATACCAATATACACCAGGCCAGTTCAATACAAGACCAATATACACCAGGCCAGTTCAATACAAGACCAATATACACCAGGCCAGTTCAATACAAGACCAATATACCCCAGGCCAGTTCAATACAAGACCAATATATCCCAAATCAGGCTAGTTCAATACAAGACCAATATACCTCAAACCAGGCCAGTTCAATACAAGACCAATATATCCCAGACCAGTTCAATACAAGACCAATCTACCTCAAACCAGGCCAGTTCAATACAAGACCAATCTACCTCAAACCAGGCCAGTTCAATACAAGACCAATCTACCTCAAACCAGGCCAGTTCAATACAAGACAAAATACACCAGGCCAGTTCAATGCAAGACCAATATACACCAGGCCAGTTCAATACAAGACCAATATACACCAGGCCAGTTCAATGCAAGACCAATATACACCAGACCAGTTCAATACAAGACCAATATACACCAGGCCAGTTCGATACAAATCCAATATACACCAGGCCAGTTCAATACAAGACCAATATACACCAGGCCAGTTCGATACAAGACCAATATACCAAACCAGTTCAATACAAGACCAATAAACACCAGGCCAGTTCAATACAAGACCAATATACACCAGGCCAGTTCAATACAAGACCAATATACACCAGGCCAGTTCAATACAAGACCAATCTACCTCAAACCAGGCCAGTTCAATACAAGACCAATCTACCTCAAACCAGGCCAGTTCAATACAAGACAAAATACACCAGGCCAGTTCAATACAAGGCCAATATACACCAGGCCAGTTCAATGCAAGACCAATATACACCAGACCAGTTCAATACAAGACCAATATACACCAATACAAATCCAATATACACCAGGCCAGTTCAATACAAGACCAATATACACCAGGCCAGTTCGATACAAGACCAATATACCTCAAACCAGTTCAATACAAGACCAATAAACACCAGGCCAGTTCAATACAAGACCAATATACACCAGGCCAGTTCAATACAAGACCAATATACACCAGGCCAGTTCAATACAATACCAATATACACCAGGTCAGTTCAATACAAGACCAATATACACCAGGTCATTTCAATAGAAGACCAATATACACCAGGCCAGTTCAATACAAGACCAATATACACCAGGCCAGTTCAATACAAGACCAATATACACCAGGCCAGTTCAATACAAGACCATACACCAGGCCAGTTCAATACAAGACCAATATACACCAGGCCAGTTCAATACAAGACCAATATACACCAGGCCAGTTCAATACAAGACCAATATACACCAGGCCAGTTCAATACAAGACCAATATACACCAGGCCAGTTCAATACAATACCAATATACACCAGGCCAGTTCAATACAAGACCAATATACACCAGGCCAGTTCAATACAAGACCAATCTACCCCAAACCAGGCCAGTTCAATACAAGACCAATATACCCCAGGCCAGTTCAATACAATACCAATATACCCCAGGCCAGTTCAATACAAGACCAATATACCCCAGGCCAGTTCAATACAAGACCAATATACACCAGGCCAGTTCAATACAAGACCAATATACACCAGGCCAGATCAATACAAGACCAATATACACCAGGCCAGTTCAATACAAGACCAGTATACACCAGGCTAGTTCAATACAAGACCAATATACACCAGGTCAGTTCAATACAATACCAATATACACCAGGTCATTTCAATACAAGACCAATATACACCAGGCCAGTTCAATACAATACCAATATGCACCAGGCCAGTTCAATACAAGACCAATATACACCAGGCCAGTTCAATACAAGACCAATATACACCAGGCCAGTTCAATACAAGACCAATATACACCAGGCCAGTTCAATACAAGACCAATATACACCAGGCCAGTTCAATACAAGACCAATATACACCAGGCCAGTTCAATACAAGACCAATATACACCAGGCCAGTTCAATACAAGACCAATATACACCAGGCCAGTTCAATACAAGACCAATCTACCCCAAACCAGGCCAGTTCAATACAAGACCAATATACACCAGGCCAGTTCAATACAAGACCAATATACACCAGGCCAGTTCAATACAAGACCAATATACACCAGGCCAGTTCAATCCAAGACCAATATACACCAGGCCAGTTCAATGCAAGACCAACATACCCCAGGCCAGTTCAATACAAGACCAATATACACCAGGCCAGTTCAATACAAGACCAATATATCCCAAACCAGGCCAGTTCAATACAAGACCAATCTACCTCAAACCAGGCCAGTTCAATACAAGACCAATATACACCAGACCAGTTCAATACAAGACAATATACACCAGGCCAGTTCAATGCAAGACCAATATACACCAGGCCAGTTCAATACAAGACCAATATACACCAGGCCAGTTCAATGCAAGACCAATATACACCAGACCAGTTCAATACAAGACCAATATACACCAGGCCAGTTCAATACAATACCAATATACACCAGGTCATTTCAATACAAGACCAGTATACACCAGGCCAGTTCAATACAATACCAATATACACCAGGCCAGTTCAATACAAGACCAATATACACCAGGCCAGTTCAATACAAGACCAATATACACCAGGCCAGTTCAATACAAGACCAATATACACCAGGCCAGTTCAATACAAGACCAATATACACCAGGCCAGTTCAATACAAGACCAATATACACCAGGCCAGTTCAATACAAGACCAATATACACCAGGCCAGTTCAATACAATACCAATATACACCAGGCCAGTTTAATACAAGACCAATATACACCAGGCCAGTTCAATACAAGACCAATATACACCAGGCCAGTTCAATACAAGACCAATCTACCCCAAACCAGGCCAGTTCAATACAAGTTCAGGCCAGTTAATACAAGACCAATATACACCAGGCCAGTTCAATACAAGACCAATATACACCAGGCCAGTTCAATCCAAGACCAATATACACCAGGCCAGTTCAATCCAAGACCAATATACACCAGGCCAGTTCAATGCAAGACCAACATACCCCAGGCCAGTTCAATACAAGACCAATATACACCAGGCCAGTTCAATACAAGACCAATATACACCAGGCCAGTTCAATACAAGACCAATATATCCCAAACCAGGCCAGTTCAATACAAGACCAATCTACCTCAAACCAGGCCAGTTCAATACAAGACCAATATACACCAGACCAGTTCAATACAAGACAATATACACCAGGCCAGTTCAATGCAAGACCAATATACACCAGGCCAGTTCAATGCAAGACCAATATACACCAGACCAGTTCAATACAAGACCAATATACACCAGGCCAGTTCAATGCAAGACCGATATACACCAGGCCAGTTCAATACAAGACCGATATACACCAGGCCAGTTCAATACAAGACCAATATACACCAGGCCAGTTCAATACAATTTTTGGTCCTGTGAAGGTATGAGCTTATTGATTGATTGTTAATCCTTTGAAGGTATGAATTGATTGATTGATTGTTGGTCCTGTGAAGGTTTAAGTTGATTTATTCATTGATTATTGATCCTGTGAAGGTATGAGTTGATTGATTGTTGGTCCTGTGAAGGTATGAGTTGATTCATTGATTGTTGATCCTGTGAAGGTATGAGTTGATTGATTGTTGGTCCTGTGAAGGTATGAGTTGAGTCATTGATTGTTGATCCTGTGAAGGTATGAGTTGATTGATTGTTGATCCTGTGAAGGTATGAGTTGATTAATTGATTGTTGGTCCTGTGAAGGTTTGAGTTGAGAATCATCATCTGGAACACTGAAGATGTGATTCTGGAGGACACTAACATCCTCACAGGAACACAGTCTAGTGACATCTACGTCAAAGGGTGAGTGGAGCGACAGTGGGGGGTTTCAAAATGAATCCAATACAAAGACAGACATTGATGATTATAGATTACATTCAGCTCATCCCTGAAGATCAGGCTTCTGAAAAGGACCTTGATGGACCTAGGGGCACACAGGTCTAGGGCCACACAGGTCTAGGGGCACACAGGTCTAGGGGCACACAGGTCTAGGGCCACACAGGTCTAGGGCACACAGGTCTAGGGGCACACAGGTCTAGGGGCACACAGGTCTAGGGCACACAGGTCTAGGGGCACACAGGTCTAGGGGCACACAGGTCTAGGGGCACACAGGTCTAGGGGCACACAGGTCTAGGGCACACAGGTCTAGGGCACACAGGTCTAGGGGCACACAGGTCTAGGGGCACACAGGTCTAGGGCACACAGGTCTAGGGGCACACAGGTCTAGGGCACACAGGTCTAGGGGCACACAGGTCTAGGGGCACACAGGTCTAGGGTATCAGCACAGGTCTAGGGCACACAGGTCTAGGGCACACAGGTCTAGGGCACACAGGTCTAGGGCACACAGGTCTAGGGGCACACAGGTCTAGGGCACACAGGTCTAGGGGCACACAGGTCTAGGGCACACAGGTCTAGGGTGTCAGCACAGGTCTAGGGTATCAGCACAGGTCTAGGGCACACAGGTCTAGGGTATCAGCACAGGTTTAGGGCACACAGGTCTAGGGTATCAGCACAGGTTTAGGGCACACAGGTCTAGGGTATCAGCACAGGTTTAGGGCACACAGGTCTAGGGTATCAGCACAGGTTTAGGGCACACAGGTCTAGGGTATCAGCACAGGTTTAGGGCACACAGGTCTAGGGCCACACAGGTCAGGGGCACAGGTTTAGGGCACACAGGTCTAGGGGTGTCAGCACAGGTCTAGGGTATCAGCACAGGTTTAGGGCACACAGGTCTAGGGTATCAGCACAGGTTTAGGGCACACAGGTCTAGGGTATCAGCACAGGTTTAGGGCACACAGGTCTAGGGTATCAGCACAGGTCTAGGGGCACACAGGTCTAGGGCCACACAGGTCTAGGGGCACACAGGTCTAGGGGCACACAGGTCTAGGGGCACACAGGACTAGGGCACACAGGTCTAGGGGCACACAGGTCTAGGGGCACACAGGTCTAGGGCACACAGGTCTAGGGTATCAGCACAGGTCTAGGGCACACAGGTCTAGGGCACACAGGTCTAGGGGCACACAGGTCTAGGGCACACAGGTCTAGGGGCACACAGGTCTAGGGGTCACACAGGTCTAGGGGCACACAGGTCTAGGGTACACAGGTTTAGGGCACACAGGTCTAGGGTGTCAGCACAGGTCTAGGGTATCAGCACAGGTCTAGGGCACACAGGTCTAGGGTATCAGCACAGGTTTAGGGCACACAGGTCTAGGGTATCAGCACAGGTTTAGGGCACACAGGTCTAGGGTATCAGCACAGGTTTAGGGCACACAGGTCTAGGGTATCAGCACAGGTTTAGGGCACACAGGTCTAGGGTGTCAGCACAGGTCTAGGGTATCAGCACAGGTTTAGGGCACACAGGTCTAGGGTATCAGCACAGGTTTAGGGCACACAGGTCTAGGGTATCAGCACAGGTTTAGGGCACACAGGTCTAGGGTATCAGCACAGGTTTAGGGCACACAGGTCTAGGGTATCAGCACAGGTCTAGGGGCACACAGGTCTAGGGTATCAGCACAGGTTTAGGGCACACAGGTCTAGGGTATCAGCACAGGTTTAGGGGCACACAGGTCTAGGGTATCAGCACAGGTTTAGGGCACACAGGTCTAGGGTATCAGCACAGGTTTAGGGCACACAGGTCTAGGGTATCAGCACAGGTCTAGGGGCACACAGGTCTAGGGTATCAGCACAGGTCTAGGGGCACACAGGTCTAGGGTATCAGCACAGGTCTAGGGGCACACAGGTCTAGGGTATCAGCACAGGTTTAGGGCACACAGGTCTAGGGTATCAGCACAGGTCTAGGGTATCAGCACAGGTTTAGGGCACACAGGTCTAGGGTATCAGCACAGGTTTAGGGCACACAGGTCTAGGGTATCAGCACAGGTCTAGGGGCACACAGGTCTAGGGGCACACAGGTCTAGGGGCACACAGGTCTAGGGGCACACAGGTCTAGGGGCACACAGGTCTAGGGGCACACAGGTCTAGGGTATCAGCACAGGTCTAGGGGCACACAGGTCTAGGGTATCAGCACAGGTCTAGGGGCACACAGGTCTAGGGCACACAGGTCTAGGGGCACACAGGTCTAGGGTATCAGCACAGGTCTAGGGGCACACAGGTCTAGGGCACACAGGTCTAGGGGCACACAGGTCTAGGGTATCAGCACAGGTCTAGGGTATCAGCACAGGTCTAGGGGCACACAGGTCTAGGGGCACACAGGTCTAGGGTATCAGCACAGGTCTATCAGCACAGGTCTAGGGTTCACCAGGTCTCATCCTCTCTATCTTTCTCCACTGGATCCTCTATCATCAGGTCTACTGTCATCCTCAATCTATCAGGTCTACTGTCATCACTCTATATACACAGGTCTAGGTCTACTGTCATCCTCTATATATATATTTTCTACTGTCATCCTCTATCTATCTTTCTCTACTGTCTATATATACTGTCATCCTCTATATATATATTTCTCTACTGTCATCCTCTATCTACTGTCATCCTCTATCTATCTTTCTCTACTGTCATCCTCTATATATATATTTCTCTACTGTCATCCTCTATATATATATTTCTCTACTGTCATCCTCTCTATCTATCTTTCTCTACTGTCATCCTCTATCTATATCTTTCTCTACTGTCATCCTCCACTCTCATCCCTCTCTATCTTTCTCTACTGTCATCCTCTATCTATCTTTCTCTACTGTCATCCTCTATCTTTCTCCACTGTCATCCTCTATATATTTCTCTACTGTCATCCCCCTATCTTTCTCCACTGTCATCCCCCTATCTTTCTCCACTGTCATCCCCCTATCTTTCTCCACTGTCATCCCTATCTATCTTTCTCACTGTCATCTATCTTTCTCTACTGTCATCTTTCTCTACTGTCATCCTCTATATATATTTCTCTACTGTCATCCTCTATATATATTTCTCTACTGTCATCCTCTATATATCTTTCTCTACTGTCATCCTCTAAATTTCTCTACTGTCATCCTCTATATATATATTTCTCTACTGTCATCCTCTAAATCTTTCTCTACTGTCATCCTCTATATTTCTCTACTGTCATCTCCACTGTCATCCTCTCTATCTTTCTCTAAATCTTTTTCTACTGTCATCCTCTCTATATTTCTCTATTGTCATCCTCTATATATATTTCTCTACGTCATCCTCTCTATCTTTCTCTACTGTCATCCTCTATCTTTCTCTACTGTCATCCTCCACTGTCATCCTCTCTATCTTTCTCCACTGTCATCCTCTATATATTTCTCTACTGTCACCCTATATATATATTTCTCTATCTTTCTCTACTGTCATCCTCTCTATCTTTCTCTACTGTCATCCTCTCTATCTTTCTCCACTGTCATCCTCTCTATTTTTTCCACTGTCATCCTCTCTATATTTCTCTATTGTCATCCTCTATATATATTTCTCTACTGTCATCCTCTCTATCTTTCTCTACTGTCATCCTCTATCTTTCTCTACTGTCATCCTCCACTGTCATCCTCTCTATCTTTCTCCACTGTCATCCTCTATATATTTCTCTACTGTCACCCTCTCTATCTTTCTCTACTGTCATCCTCTCTACTCTCTATCTTTCTCTACTGTCATCCTCTCTATCTTTCTCTACTGTCATCCTCTCTATCTTTCTCCACTGTCATCCTCTCTATTTTTTCCACTGTCATCCTCTCTATTTTTTTCCACTGTCATCCTCTCTATCTTTCTCTACTGTCATCCTCTCTATCTTTCTCTACTGTCATCCTCTCTATCTTTCTCCACTGTCATCCTCTCTATTTTTTTCCACTGTCATCCTCTCCACTCATCTATTTTCTCCACTGTCATCCTCTCTATTTTTTCCACTGTCATCCTCTCTATCTTTCTCACTGTCATCCTCTCTATCTTTCTCCACTGTCATCCTCTCTATCTTTCTCTACTGTCATCCTCTCTATCTTTCTCCACTGTCATCCTCTCTATTTTTTTCCACTGTCATCCTCTCTATCTTTTTCCACTGTCATCCTCTCTATTTTTTCCACTGTCATCCTCTCTATCTTTCTCTACTGTCATCCTCTCTATCTTTCTCTACTGTCATCCTCTCTATTTTCTCTACTGTCATCCTCTCTATTTTCTCCACTGTCATCCTCTCTATCATCCTTTTCTCTCTACTGTCATCCTCTCTATTTTCTCCACTGTCATCCTCTCTATTTTCTCCACTGTCATCCTCTCTATCTTTCTCCACTGTCATCCTCTCTATTTTTCTCCACTGTCATCCTCTCTATCTTTCTCCACTGTCATCCTCTCTATTTTTTTCCACTGTCATCCTCTCTATCTTTCTCCACTGTCATCCTCTCTATCTTTCTCTACTGTCATCCTCTCTATTTTCTCCACTGTCATCCTCTCTATTTTCTCCACTGTCATCCTCTCTATTTTCTCCACTGTCATCCTCTCTATTTTCTCCACTGTCATCCTCTCTATCTTTCTCCACTGTCATCCTCTCTATTTTTCTCCACTGTCATCCTCTCTATCTTTCTCCACTGTCATCCTCTCTATTTTTTCCACTGTCATCCTCTCTCTATCTTTCTCCACTGTCATCCTCTCTATTTTTCTCCACTGTCATCCTCTCTATTTTCTCCACTGTGTCATCCTTTCTCCACTGTCATCCTCTCTATTTTCTCCACTGTCATCCTCTCTATCTTTCTCCACTGTCATCCTCTCTATTTTTTCCACTGTCATCCTCTCTATTTTTCTCCACTGTCATCCTCTCTATTTTCTCCACTGTCACCCTCTCTATCTTTCTCTACTGTCATCCTCTCTATATTTCTCCACTGTCATCCTCTCTATCTTTCTCTCCACTGTCATCCTCTCTATTTTTTTCCACTGTCATCCTCTCTATCTTTCTCTACTGTCATCCTCTCTATCTTTCTCCACTGTCATCCTCTCTATCTTTCTCTACTGTCATCCTCTCTATCTTTCTCCGCTGTCATCCTCTCTATCTTTCTCCACTGTCATCCTCTCTATCTTTCTCCACTGTCATCCTCTCTATCTTTCTCCACTGTCATCCTCTCTATCTTTCTCCACTGTCATCCTCTCTCACTCAATACGCTGAAAATTATATTTGTATAATTGTATACTTTTTTTCAGGTGGCTTAAGGGCTTTGAGGACGATCGCCAGGAGACTGATGTTCACTACAACTCTCTGACTGGGGAGGGTAACTTCAACTGGCGCCTGGTGTTCCCCTTTAACTACCTGCCTGCCGAGAAGGTGGTGGTAGTCAGTAAGAGGGGCAGCATCTTCTCCCTGGACAAGACAGAGCAGAAGCTACCGGCCATGTTGGTGATGCAGGTCTGGGACTTTGACAGGCTGTCGTCTGATGATTTCTTGGGTAAGAGAGAGAGAAAGAGACTCTGGTTTGACTCCTTTCCCTGGGCTGTGAAGACAGTAGTCAATTGGGAGGAAGGGGGACAGCTTTATTTCAATGATCACGATCAGGTATTGCTGATTAATCAGGGAAATCAGATCCCAACACGTTTATTTTCCCATTAACACTGTACGAGTGAAACGAGAGTTAAGATGGACGTTTCTCTGTTCTCATACTTCCTGTACGAGTGAAACGAGAGTTAAGATGGACGTTTCTCTGTTCTCATACTTCCTGTACGAGTGAAACGAGCGTTAAGATGGACGTTTCTCCTATCTCATACTTCCTGTACGAGTGAAACTAGAGTTAAGATGGACGTTTCTCCTATCTCATACTTCCTGTACGAGTGAAACGAGAGTTAAGATGGACGTTTCTCCTATCTCATACTTCCTGTACGAGTGAAACGTTAAGATGAAACGAGTGAAGAGTTAAGATGGACGTGTCTCTGTTCTCAGGTACAGTAGAGCTGGACTTACATGGGTTTCCTCGCGGGGCCAAGTCAGCCAAGGCCTGCAAGATGGACATGCTGATGGACAGCATAGAGACGATCTCCATCTTCCAACAGAAGAGGTCCAGGGGCTGGTGGCCCTTTGTCAAGGCCGGGGAACTCACGGTACCAATACCATTCAACACCGTTACTCTGATGGCAACGAGGCTGCTTGCCCTAATGGCTACCCTATTATATAGTGCACCAATGGGGTCTAGTATGTGTCGTGTGGGACGCAGACAAACTCACAAATCAACCTGTAGCCCCCCTTTAACCCCCCCCCCCCCCAATATGATGACAATTTCACCTAGCACAGGACAAGACAAGAGCTTCCACCAAATTGCTTACAACTATCCAACTAACTAAAATGTGTGTCTACTGTCTAGGAGGTAGGGGCTAGGGGTTGTCTACTGTCTAGGAGGAAGGGGCTAGGGGTTGTCTACTGTCTAGGAGGAAGGGGCTAGGGGTTGTCTACTGTCTAGGAGGTAGGGGCTAGGGGTTGTCTACTGTCTAGGAGGAAGGGGCTAGGGGTTGTGTCTACTGTCTAGGAGGAAGGGGCTAGGGGTTGTCTACTGTCTAGGAGGAAGGGGCTAGGGGTTGTCTACTGTCTAGGAGGAAGGGGCTAGGGGTTGTCTACTGTCTAGGAGGAAGGGGCTAGGAGGAAGGGGGGGTTGTCTACTGTCTAGGAGGAAGGGGCTAGGGGTTGTCTACTGTCTAGGAGGAAGGGGCTACTGGGTTCAGGAGGAAGGGGCTAGGGTTGTCTACTGTCTAGGAGGAAGGGGCTAGGGGTTGTGTCTACTGTCTAGGAGGAAGGGGCTAGGGGTTGTCTACTGTCTGGAGGAAGGGGCTAGGGGTTGTCTAGGAGGAAGGGGCTAGGGGTTGTGTCTACTGTCTAGGAGGAAGGGGCTAGGGGTTGTCTACTGTCTAGGAGGAAGGGGCTAGGGGTTGTCTACTGTCTAGGAGGAAGGGGCTAGGGGTTGTGTCTACTGTCTAGGAGGAAGGGGCTAGGGGTTTGTCTACTGTCTAGGAGGAAGGGGCTAGGGGTTGTCTACTGTCTAGGAGGAAGGGGCTAGGGGTTGTCTACTGTCTAGGAGGAAGGGGCTAGGGGTTGTGTACTGTCTAGGAGGAAGGGGCTGGGGCTGTCTACTGTCTAGGAGGAAGGGGCTAGGGGTTGTGTCTACTGTCTAGGAGGAAGGGGCTAGGGGTTGTCTACTGTCTAGGAGGAAGGGGCTAGGGGTTGTCTACTGTCTAGGAGGAAGGGGCTAGGGGTTGTGTCTACTGTCTAGGAGGAAGGGGCTAGGGGTTGTCTACTGTCTAGGAGGAAGGGGCTAGGGGTTGTGTCTACTGTCTAGGAGGAAGGGGCTAGGGGTTGTCTACTGTCTAGGAGGAAGGGGCTAGGGGTCTAGGAGGAAGGGGCTAGGGTTGTCTACTGTCTAGGAGGAAGGGGCTAGGGGTTGTCTACTGTCTAGGAGGAAGGGGCTAGGGGTTGTCTACTGTCTAGGAGGAAGGGGCTAGGGGTTGTGTCTACTGTCTAGGAGGTAGGGGCTAGGGGTTTGTCTACTGTCTAGGAGGAAGGTAGGGGCTAGGGGTTTGTCTACTGTCTAGGAGGAAGGGGCTAGGGGGTTGTCTACTGTCTAGGAGGAAGGGGCTAGGGGTTGTCTACTGTCTAGGAGGAAGGGGCTAGGGGTTGTGTCTACTGTCTAGGAGGAAGGGGCTAGGGGTTGTGTCTACTGTCTAGGAGGAAGGGGCTAGGGGTTGTCTACTGTCTAGGAGGAAGGGGCTAGGGGTTGTCTACTGTCTAGGAGGAAGGGGCTAGGGGTTTGTCTACTGTCTAGGAGGAGGGGCTAGGGGTTGTCTACTGTCTAGGAGGAAGGGGCTAGGGGTTGTCTACTGTCTAGGAGGAAGGGGCTAGGGGTTGTGTCTACTGTCTAGGAGGAAGGGGCTAGGGGTTGTGTCTACTGTCTAGGAGGAAGGGGCTAGGGGTTGTGTCTACTGTCTAGGAGGAAGGGGCTAGGGGTGTCTACTGTCTAGGAGGAAGGGGCTAGGGGTTGTGTCTACTGTCTAGGAGGAAGGGGCTAGGGGTTGTCTACTGTCTAGGAGGAGGGGCTAGGGGTTGTGTCTACTGTCTAGGAGGAAGGGGCTAGGGGTTGTCTACTGTCTAGGAGGTAGGGGCTAGGGGTTTGTCTACTGTCTAGGAGGAAGGGGCTAGGGGTTGTGTCTACTGTCTAGGAGGAAGGGGCTAGGGGTTGTCTACTGTCTAGGAGGAAGGGGCTAGGGGTTTGTCTCTAGTCTAGGAGGAAGGGGCTAGGGAAGGGGTTGTGTCTACTGTCTAGGAGGAAGGGGCTAGGGGTTGTCTACTGTCTAGGAGGAAGGGGCTAGGGGTTGTCTACTGTCTAGGAGGAAGGGGCTAGGGGTTTGTCTACTGTCTAGGAGGAAGGGGCTAGGGGTTGTGTCTACTGTCTAGGAGGAAGGGGCTAGGGGTTGTCTACTGTCTAGGAGGAAGGGGCTAGGGGTTGTCTACTGTCTAGGAGGAAGGGGCTAGGGGTTGTGTCTACTGTCTAGGAGGAAGGGGCTAGGGGTTGTGTCTACTGTCTAGGAGGAAGGGGCTAGGGGTTGTGTCTACTGTCTAGGAGGAAGGGGCTAGGGGTTGTGTCTACTGTCTAGGAGGAAGGGGCTAGGGGTTGTGTCTACTGTCTAGGGAAGGGGCTAGGGGTTGTGTCTACTGTCTAGGAGGAAGGGGCTAGGGGTTGTCTACTGTCTAGGAGGAAGGGGCTAGGGGTTGTGTCTACTGTCTAGGAGGAGGCTAAGGGGCTAGGGGTTTGTCTACTGTCTAGGAGGAAGGGGCTAGGGGTTGTGTCTACTGTCTAGGAGGAAGGGGGCTAGGGGTTGTGTCTACTGTCTAGGAGGAAGGGGCTAGGGGTTGTCTACTGTCTAGGAGGAAGGGGCTAGGGGTTTGTCTACTGTCTAGGAGGAAGGGGCTAGGGGTTGTGTCTACTGTCTAGGAGGAAGGGGCTAGGGTTGTCTACTGTCTAGGAGGAAGGGGCTAGGGGTTGTCTACTGTCTAGGAGGAAGGGGCTAGGGGTTGTCTACTGTCTAGGAGGAAGGGGCTCACTGTCTAGGAGGAAGGGGTTGTCTACTGTCTAGGAGGAAGGGGCTAGGGGTTGTCTACTGTCTAGGAGGAAGGGGCTAGGGGTTGTCTACTGTCTAGGAGGAAGGGGCTAGGGGTTGTGTCTACTGTCTAGGAGGAAGGGGCTAGGGGTTGTCTACTGTCTAGGAGGAAGGGGCTACTGTCTAGGAGGGGTTGTGTCTACTGTCTAGGAGGAAGGGGCTAGGGGTTGTCTACTGTCTAGGAGGTAGGGGCTAGGGGTTGTGTCTACTGTCTAGGAGGAAGGGGCTAGGGGTTGTGTCTACTGTCTAGGAGGAAGGGGCTAGGGGTTGTGTCTACTGTCTAGGAGGAGGGGCTAGGGGTTGTCTACTGTCTAGGAGGAAGGGGCTAGGGGGGTCTACTTGGAAGGGGCTACTGTCTAGGAGGAAGGGGCTAGGGGTTGTGTCTACTGTCTAGGAGGAAGGGGCTAGGGGTTGTGTCTACTGTCTAGGAGGAAGGGGCTAGGGGTTTGTCTACTGTCTAGGAGGAAGGGGCTAGGGGTAGGGGTTGTCTACTGTCTAGGAGGAAGGGGCTAGGGGTTGTCTACTGTCTAGGAGGAAGGGGCTAGGGGTTGTCTACTGTCTAGGAGGAAGGGGCTAGGGGTTGTCTACTGTCTAGGAGGAAGGGGCTAGGGGTTGTCTACTGTCTAGGAGGAAGGGGCTACTGTCTAGGAGGAAGGGGGTTGTGTCTACTGTCTAGGAGGAAGGGGCTAGGGGTTTGTCTACTGTCTAGGAGGAAGGGGCTAGGGGTTGTGTCTACTGTCTAGGAGGAAGGGGCTAGGGGTTGTGTCTACTGTCTAGGAGGAAGGGGCTAGGGGTTGTGTCTACTGTCTAGGAGGAAGGGGCTAGGGGTTGGTCTACTGTCTAGGAGGTAGGGGCTAGGGGTTGTCTACTGTCTAGGAGGTAGGGGCTAGGGGTTGTCTACTGTCTAGGAGGAAGGGGCTAGGGGTTGTGTCTACTGTCTAGGAGGAAGGGGCTAGGGGTTGTCTACTGTCTAGGAGGAAGGGGCTAGGGGTTGTCTACTGTCTAGGAGGAAGGGGCTAGGGGTTGTCTACTGTCTAGGAGGAAGGGGCTAGGGGTTGTCTACTGTCTAGGAGGAAGGGGCTAGGGGTTGTCTACTGTCTAGGAGGAAGGGGCTGTCTAGGAGGGTTGTTGTCTACTGTCTAGGAGGAAGGGGCTAGGGGTTGTCTACTGTCTAGGAGGAAGGGGCTAGGGGTTGTCTACTGTCTAGGAGTTAGGGCTAGGGGTTGTCTACTGTCTAGGAGGAAGGGGCTAGGGGTTGTCTACTGTCTAGGAGGAAGGGGCTAGGGGTTGTCTACTGTCTAGGAGGAAGGGGCTAGGGGTTGTCTACTGTCTAGGAGGAAGGGGCTAGGGGTTGTGTCTACTGTCTAGGAGGAAGGGGCTAGGGGTTTGTCTACTGTCTAGGAGGAAGGGGCTAGGGGTTGTCTACTGTCTAGGAGGAAGGGGCTAGGGGTTGTGTCTACTGTCTAGGAGGAAGGGGCTAGGGGTTGTGTCTACTGTCTAGGAGGAAGGGGCTAGGGGTTGTGTCTACTGTCTAGGAGGAAGGGGCTAGGGGTTGTGTCTACTGTCTAGGAGGAAGGGGCTAGGGGTTGTCTACTGTCTAGGAGGAAGGGGCTAGGGGTTGTGTCTACTGTCTAGGAGGAAGGGGCTAGGGGTTGTCTACTGTCTAGGAGGAAGGGGCTAGGGGTTGTCTACTGTCTAGGAGGAAGGGGCTAGGGGTTGTGTCTACTGTCTAGGAGGTAGGGGCTAGGGGTTGTCTACTGTCTTGGAGGAAGGGGCAAGGGGTTGTGTCTACTGTCTAGGAGGAAGGGGCTAGGGGTTTTGTCTACTGTCTAGGAGGAAGGGGCTAGGGGTTGTGTCTACTGTCTAGGAGGAAGGGGCTAGGGGTTGTCTACTGTCTAGGAGGAAGGGGCTAGGGGTTGTCTACTGTCTAGGAGGAAGGGGCTAGGGGTTGTGTCTACTGTCTAGGAGGAAGGGGCTAGGGGTTGTGTCTACTGTCTAGGAGGAAGGGGCTAGGGGTTGTGTCTACTGTCTAGGAGGTAGGGGCTAGGGGGGTTGTGTCTACTGTCTAGGAGGAAGGGGCTAGGGGTTGTCTACTGTCTAGGAGGAAGGGGCTAGGGGTTGTCTACTGTCTAGGAGGAAGGGGCTAGGGGTTGTCTACTGTCTAGGAGGAAGGGGCTAGGGGTTGTCTACTCACTGTCTAGGAGGAAGGGGCTAGGGGTTGTCTACTGTCTAGGAGGAAGGGGCTAGGGGTTGTGTCTACTGTCTAGGAGGAAGGGGCTAGGGGTTGTGTCTACTGTCTAGGAGGAAGGGGCTAGGGGTTGTCTACTGTCTAGGAGGAAGGGGCTAGGGGTTGTCTACTGTCTAGGAGGAAGGGGCTAGGGGTTGTGTCTACTGTCTAGGAGGAAGGGGCTAGGGGTTGTGTCTACTGTCTAGGAGGAAGGGGCTAGGGGTTGTCTACTGTCTAGGAGGAAGGGGCTAGGGGTTGTCTACTGTCTAGGAGGAAGGGGCTAGGGGTTGTCTACTGTCTAGGAGGAAGGGGCTAGGGGTTGTGTCTACTGTCTAGGAGGAAGGGGCTAGGGGTTGTCTACTGTCTAGGAGGAAGGGGCTAGGGGTTGTCTACTGTCTAGGAGGAAGGGGCTAGGGGTTGTCTACTGTCTAGGAGGAAGGGGCTAGGGGTTGTCTACTGTCTACTGTCTAGGAGGAAGGGGCTAGGGGTTTGTCTACTGTCTAGGAGGAAGGGGCTAGGGGTTGTCTACTGTCTAGGAGGAAGGGGCTAGGGGTTGTCTACTGTCTAGGAGGAAGGGGCTAGGGGTTGTCTACTGTCTAGGAGGAAGGGGCTAGGGGTTGTCTACTGTCTAGGAGGAAGGGGCTAGGGGTTGTCTACTGTCTAGGAGGAAGGGGCTAGGAGGAAGGGGCTAGGGGTTGTCTACTGTCTAGGAGGAAGGGGCTAGGGGTTGTCTACTGTCTAGGAGGAAGGGGCTAGGGGTTGTGTCTACTGTCTAGGAGGAAGGGGCTAGGGGTTGTCTACTGTCTAGGAGGAAGGGGCTAGGGGTTGTCTACTGTCTAGGAGGAAGGGGCTAGGGGTTGTGTCTACTGTCTAGGAGGTAGGGGCTAGGGGTTGTCTACTGTCTACTGTCTACTGTCTAGGAGGAAGGGGCTAGGGGTTGTCTACTGTCTTAGGGGTGTCTACTGTCTAGGAGGAAGGGGCTAGGGGTGTCTACTGTCTAGGAGGAAGGGGCTAGGGGTTGGGGTTGTCTACTGTCTAGGAGGAAGGGGCTAGGGGTTGTCTACTGTCTAGGAGGAAGGGGCTAGGGGTTGTCTACTGTCTAGGAGGAAGGGGCTAGGGGTTGTGTCTACTGTCTAGGAGGAAGGGGCTAGGGGTTGTGTCTACTGTCTAGGAGGAAGGGGCTAGGGGTTGTCTACTGTCTAGGAGGAAGGGGCTAGGGGTTGTCTACTGTCTAGGAGGAAGGGGCTAGGGGTGTTGTCTAGGGGCTGTCTAGGAGGAAGGGGCTAGGGGTTGTCTACTGTCTAGGAGGAAGGGGCTAGGGGTTGTGTCTACTGTCTAGGAGGAAGGGGCTAGGGGTTGTCTACTGTCTAGGAGGAAGGGGCTAGGGTTGTGTCTACTGTCTAGGAGGAAGGGGCTAGGGGTTGTGTCTACTGTCTAGGAGGAAGGGGCTAGGGGTTGTGTCTACTGTCTAGGAGGTAGGGGCTAGGGGTTGTCTACTGTCTAGGAGGAAGGGGCTAGGGGTTGTGTCTACTGTCTAGGAGGAAGGGGCTAGGGGTTGTGTCTACTGTCTAGGAGGAAGGGGCTAGGGGTTGTCTACTGTCTAGGAGGAACTGTCTAGGAGGAAGGGGCTAGGGGTTGTCTACTGTCTAGGAGGAAGGGGCTAGGGGTTGTCTACTGTCTAGGAGGAAGGGGCTAGGGGTTTGTCTACTGTCTAGGAGGAAGGGGCTAGGGGTTGTCTACTGTCTAGGAGGAAGGGGCTAGGGGTTTGTCTACTGTCTAGGAGGAAGGGGCTAGGGATTTGTCTACTGTCTAGGAGGAAGGGGAGGAAGGGGCTAGGGGTTGTCTACTGTCTAGGAGGAAGGGGCTAGGGGTTGTCTACTGTCTAGGAGGAAGGGGCTAGGGGTTGTCTACTGTCTAGGAGGAAGGGGCTAGGGTTGTGTCTACTGTCTAGGAGGAAGGGGCTAGGGGGTTGTCTACTGTCTAGGAGGAAGGGGCTAGGGGTTGTCTACTGTCTAGGAGGAAGGGGCTAGGGGTTGTCTACTGTCTAGGAGGAAGGGGCTAGGGGTTGTCTACTGTCTAGGAGGAAGGGGCTAGGGGTTGTGTCTACTGTCTAGGAGGAGGGGCTAGGGGGAAGGGGCTAGGGGTTGTTGTCTACTGTCTAGGAGGAAGGGGCTAGGGGTTGTGTCTACTGTCTAGGAGGAAGGGGCTAGGGGTTGTCTACTGTCTAGGAGGAAGGGGCTAGGGGTTGTCTACTGTCTAGGAGGAAGGGGCTAGGAAGGGGCTAGGGGTTGTCTACTGTCTAGGAGGAAGGGGCTAGGGGTTGTGTCTACTGTCTAGGAGGAAGGGGTGTGTCTACTGTCTAGGAGGAAGGGGTTTGTCTACTGTCTAGGAGGAAGGGGCTAGGGGTTGTCTACTGTCTAGGAGGAAGGGGCTAGGGGTTGTCTACTGTCTAGGAGGAAGGGGCTAGGGGTTGTGTCTACTGTCTAGGAGGAAGGGGCTAGGGGTTGTGTCTACTGTCTAGGAGGAAGGGGCTAGGGGTTGTCTACTGTCTAGGAGTTAGGGGCTAGGGGGGTTGTCTACTGTCTAGGAGGAAGGGGCTAGGGGTTGTCTACTGTCTAGGAGGAAGGGGCTAGGGGTTGTCTACTGTCTAGGAGGAAGGGGCTAGGGGTTGTCTACTGTCTAGGAGGAAGGGGCTAGGGGTTGTCTACTGTCTAGGAGGAAGGGGCTAGGGGTTGTCTACTGTCTAGGAGGAAGGGGCTAGGGGTTGTCTACTGTCTAGGAGGAAGGGGCTAGGGGTTGTCTACTGTCTAGGAGGAAGGGGCTAGGGGTTGTCTACTGTCTAGGAGGAAGGGGCTAGGGGTTGTCTACTGTCTAGGAGGAAGGGGCTAGGGGTGTGTCTACTGTCTAGGAGGAAGGGGCTAGGGGTGTGTCTACTGTCTAGGAGGAAGGGGCTAGCGGGTTGTGTCTACTGTCTAGGAGGAAGGGGCTAGGGGTTGTCTACTGTCTAGGAGTTAGGGCTAGGGGTTGTCTACTGTCTAGGAGGAAGGGGCTAGGGGTTGTGTCTACTGTCTAGGAGGAAGGGGCTAGGGTCTAGGAGGAAGGGGCTAGGGGTTGTCTACTGTCTAGGAGGAAGGGGCTAGGGGTTGTTGTCTAGAGGAACTGTCTAGGAGGAAGGGGCTAGGGGTTGTCTACTGTCTAGGAGGAAGGGGCTAGGGGTTGTCTACTGTCTAGGAGGAAGGGGCTAGGGGTTGTGTCTACTGTCTAGGAGGAAGGGGCTAGGGGTTGTGTCTACTGTCTAGGAGGAAGGGGCTAGGGGTTGTCTACTGTCTAGGAGGAAGGGGCTAGGGGTTGTCTACTGTCTAGGAGGAAGGGGCTAGGGGTTGTCTACTGTCTACTGTCTAGGAGGAAGGGAGGGGTTGTGTCTACTGTCTAGGAGGAAGGGGCTAGGGGTCTAGGAGGAAGGGGCTAGGGGTTGTCTACTGTCTAGGAGGAAGGGGCTAGGGGTTGTCTACTGTCTAGGAGGAAGGGGCTAGGGGTTGTCTACTGTCTAGGAGGAAGGGGCTAGGGGTTGTCTACTGTCTAGGAGGAAGGGGCTAGGGGTTGTTGTCTACTGTCTAGGAGGAAGGGGCTAGGGGTTGTCTACTGTCTAGGAGGAAGGGGCTAGGGGTTGTCTACTGTCTAGGAGGAAGGGGCTAGGGGTTGTCTACTGTCTAGGAGGAAGGGGCTAGGGGTTGTCTACTGTCTAGGAGGAAGGGGCTAGGGGTTGTCTACTGTCTAGGAGGAAGGGGCTAGGGGGTTGTCTACTGTCTAGGAGGAAGGGGCTAGGGGTTGTCTACTGTCTAGGAGGAAGGGGCTAGGGGTTGTCTACTGTCTAGGAGGAAGGGGCTAGGAGGAAGGGGGGTTGTCTACTGTCTAGGAGGAAGGGGCTAGGGGTTGTCTACTGTCTAGGAGGAAGGGGCTAGGGGTGTCTACTGTCTAGGAGGAAGGGGCTAGGGGTTGTCTACTGTCTAGGAGGAAGGGGCTAGGGGTTGTCTACTGTCTAGGAGGAAGGGGCTAGGGGTTGTCTACTGTCTAGGAGGAAGGGGCTAGGGGTTGTCTACTGTCTAGGAGGAGGAAGGGGCTAGGGGTTGTGTCTACTGTCTAGGAGGAAGGGGCTAGGGGTTGTGTCTACTGTCTAGGAGGAAGGGGCTAGGGGTTGTGTCTACTGTCTAGGAGGAAGGGGCTAGGGGTTGTGTCTACTGTCTAGGAGGAAGGGGCTAGGGGTTGTGTCTACTGTCTAGGAGGAAGGGGCTAGGGGTTGTGTCTACTGTCTAGGAGGAAGGGGCTAGGGGTTGTCTACTGTCTAGGAGGAAGGGGCTAGGGGTTGTCTACTGTCTAGGAGGAAGGGGCTAGGGGTTGTCTACTGTCTAGGAGGAAGGGGCTAGGGGTTGTCTACTGTCTAGGAGGAAGGGGCTAGGGGTTGTCTACTGTCTAGGAGGAAGGGGCTAGGGGTTGTGTCTACTGTCTAGGAGGAAGGGGCTAGGGGTTGTCTACTGTCTAGGAGGTAGGGGCTAGGGGTTGTCTACTGTCTAGGAGGAAGGGGTTAGGGGTTGTCTACTGTCAACTGTCGTTATTTGAGATTCAGGGGCGGTAACATGTTTTGGTGGTTGTCTCCAGGGGAAAGTAGAGGCGGAGTTCCACCTGGTGACATCAGAGGAGGCAGAGAAGAATCCGGTTGGTCGAGCCCGCAAGGAGCCTGAACCCCTGGAAAAACCCAAGTATGATCTGCATTTTTTATTGGCTAATTACAAAACGATTCTATCAACCCTATTCTTCTCTCTAGCCGTCCATACAAGTAAGTCCTCCTCCTGCTTCACGAACCCGTTTAACTGCAGATCTAGGACCAGTTTTATAATTTAGCTCATAGTAAATAGGATTACATAGAGAGCGGGAGACCTGATCCTATATCAGCAGCTCTACTCTGAGCCCTGTTTAAAGTGTTTTTCTCTCTCTCTCCCATCTCTAGCCGTCCAGACACGTCATTCTCGTGGTTTGTGAACCCTTTTAAGTGCTTCTTCCACCTGATCTGGAGGAACTATAAGAAGTACATCATCATCGCTCTGGTTCTGCTCATCACAGCTCTGTTCATCGCCCTGCTGCTCTACACCCTGCCAGCAGCCATCTCACAGAAGATAGTCAATGGTTAACACACTGCACTACCACAGCTGACTGACTAGCTGGCTGACTGAATAGCTGGCTGACTGAATAGCTGGCTGACTGAATAGCTGGCTGACTGAATAATTGGCTGACTGTCAGGTCTAGGCTGACTGACTGACTGGCTGACTGGCTAGGTTGTCTACTGACTAGGAGCTGACTGACCAGGGGTTGACTCACTGACCAGCTAGGGCTTGTCTACTGTCTGAGGAAGGGGCTGACTGACCAGCTGACTGACTGACCAGCTAGGGGTTGACTGACTAGCTAGGCTGAGGGACCAGCTGACTTGTCTGACTGTCTAGGAGGAAGGGGCTAGGGTTGACTGTCAGGGGCTGACTGACTAGCTGGCTGACTGACTAGCTGGCTGACTGACTAGCTGACTGACCAGCTGACTGACCAGCTGGCTGACTGACCAGCTGACTGACTGACCAGCTGACTGACCAGCTGACTGACCAGTTGTGTCTACTGACCAGCTGACTGAAGGGGAGGGGTTGTCTAAATCAAGGACAGGGTCAGGGGTTGTGTCTAATCTAGGAAGGGGCAGGGTTGTGGACTGAATCTATAGAAAGGGGCTAGGGTTGTTACTAACTCAGGAGGAAATGATGTTGTCTAATATCAGAATAGGGGCTAGGGGTTGTCTATTAACATTTATTTAGGTAGTTGCAGAAAGGTATGTCTACTTTTAGATTCAACAATATTGACTAAGTTTGCCCAAGGGAAAAAAAATTCACTACAGTACCCTCCATGTTATTCAGTACAGTACCCTCCATGTTATTCAGTACAGTACCCATGTTATTCAGATTCAGGGCCCATGTTATTCAGTTGTCTCCATGTTATTCAGTACAGTACCACCTGTTATTCAGTACAGTACCCATGTTATTCAGCACAGTACGCCTCCATGTTATTCAGTACAGTCTCCATTTTAAGCTACAGTACCCATGTTATTCAGTACAACCCTCCATGTTATTCAGTACAGTACCCTCCATGTTATTCAGTACAGTCCTCCTCCATGTTATTCACAGAACCTCCATGTTATGCAGATCAGGATCCATGTTATCATTACAGCTCCATGTTATTACAGTACAGACCTCCATCCTATTCAGCAGTACCTCCATGTTATTCAGTACAGTATCCATTTCTCTCTCTCCATGTTATTCAGTACAGTCATCCTGTTGGTCAGTATCCATTTATTCAGTACTTCTTCCATGTTATTCAGAAGTACATCCATGTTATTCAGCTACATACCTCCATGTTATTCAGTACAGCCCTCCATGTTATTCACCCTACAGTAGCCATCTCATGTTACAGAAGATAGTCCATGTTATTCACTGCACTACCCAGCCATGTTATTCAGCTGACAGTACCCTCCATGTTATTCAGTACAGTAGCTCCATGTTATTCAGTACAGACTCCATGTTATTCAGTACAGTACCCTCCATGTTATTCAGTACAGTATCCATGTTATTCAGTACAGTACCCTCCATGTTATTCAGTGACAGTATCCTCCAGCTGTTATTCTGACAGCTGGCATGTTACAGTACCAGCTGACTCCTCTGACTGACCATTCAGACAGCTACCCTCCATGTTATTCAGACAGACCCTCCATGTTATGACTGACAGTATCCTCCAGTTATTCAGTACCAGCTGGCCTCCATGTTATTCAGTACAGTACCTCCATGTTATTCAGTACAGTATCCTCCATGTTATTCAGTGACAGTACCCTCCATGTTATTCAGCTGACAGTACCAGCTCCATGTTATTCAGTACAGTACCTCCAGTTATTCATAATCTCCATGTTATTCAGTACAGTATCCATGTTATTCAGTACAGTACCCTCCATGTTATTCAGTACAGTATCTCCATGTTATTCATACAGTATTCCATGTTATTCAGTACAGTACCCTCCATGTTATTCAGTACAGTACCCTCCATGTTATTCAGTACAGTATCCATGTTATTCAGTAATATTACAGTTTGCCTCCATGTTATTCAGTACAGTACCCTCCATGTTATTCAGTACAGTACCCTCCATGTTATTCAGTACAGTATCCTCCATGTTATTCAGTACAGTACCCTCCATGTTATTCAGTACAGTACCCTCCATGTTATTCAGTACAGTACCTCCATGTTATTCAGTACAGTACCCTCCATGTTATTCAGTACAGTACCCTCCATGTTATTCAGTACAGTACCCTCCATGTTATTCAGTACAGTATCCTCCATGTTATTCAGTACAGTATCCATGTTATTCAGTACAGTACCCTCCATGTTATTCAGTACAGTATCCATGTTATTCAGTACAGTATCCATGTTATTCAGTACAGTACCCTCCATGTTATTCAGTACAGTATCCATGTTATTCAGTACAGTACCCTCCATGTTATTCAGTACAGTACCCTCCATGTTATTCAGTACAGTATCCTCCATGTTATTCAGTACAGTACCCTCCATGTTATTCAGTACAGTACCCTCCATGTTATTCAGTACAGTACCCTCCATGTTATTCAGTACAGTATCCTCCATGTTATTCAGTACAGTATCCTCCATGTTATTCAGTACAGTACCCTCCATGTTATTCAGTACAGTACCCTCCATGTTATTCAGTACAGTACCCTCCATGTTATTCAGTATCCTCCAGTACCCTCCATGTTATTCAGTATCCAGTACCCTCCATGTTATTCAGTACAGTACCCTCCATGTTATTCAGTACAGTACCCTCCATGTTATTCAGTCCAGTATTCCTCCATGTTATTCAGTACAGTACCCTCCATGTTATTCAGTACAGTACCCTCCATGTTATTCAGTACAGTACCCTCCATGTTATTCAGTACAGTATCCAGTACAGTACCCTCCATGTTATTCAGTACAGTACCCTCCATGTTATTCAGTACAGTACCCTCCATGTTATTCAGTACAGTACCCTCCATGTTATTCAGTACAGTACCCTCCATGTTATTCAGTACAGTACCCTCCATGTTATTCAGTACAGTACCCTCCATGTTATTCAGTACAGTACAGTCCTCCATGTTATTCAGTACAGTACCCTCCATGTTATTCAGTACAGTACCCTCCATGTTATTCAGTACAGTACCCTCCATGTTATTCAGTACAGTACCCTCCATGTTATTCAGTACAGTACCCTCCATGTTATTCAGTACAGTACCCTCCATGTTATTCAGTACAGTACCCTCCATGTTATTCAGTACAGTATCCATGTTATTCAGTACAGTACCCTCCATGTTATTCAGTACAGTACCCTCCATGTTATTCAGTACAGTACCCTCCATGTTATTCAGTACAGTACCCTCCATGTTATTCAGTACAGTACCCTCCATGTTATTCAGTACAGTACCCTCCATGTTATTCAGTACAGTATCCATGTTATTCAGTACAGTATCCATGTTATTCAGTACAGTACCCTCCATGTTATTCAGTACAGTACCCTCCATGTTATTCAGTACAGTATCCATGTTATTCAGTACAGTACCCTCCATGTTATTCAGTACAGTACCCTCCATGTTATTCAGTACAGTACCCTCCATGTTATTCCATGTACAGTACCCTCCATGTTATTCAGTACAGTATCCTCCATGTTATTCAGTACAGTACCCTCCATGTTATTCAGTACAGTATCCTCCATGTTATTCAGTACAGTACCCTCCATGTTATTCAGTACAGTACCCTCCATGTTATTCAGTACAGTACCCTCCATGTTATTCAGTACAGTATCCATGTTATTCAGTACAGTATCCATGTTATTCAGTACAGTACCCTCCATGTTATTCAGTACAGTATCCATGTTATTCAGTACAGTACCCTCCATGTTATTCAGTACAGTACCCTCCATGTTATTCAGTACAGTACCCTCCATGTTATTCAGTACAGTATCCTCCATGTTATTCAGTACAGTACCCTCCATGTTATTCAGGACAGTATCCATGTTATTCAGTACAGTACCCTCCATGTTATTCAGTACAGTACCCTCCATGTTATTCAGTACAGTATCCTCCATGTTATTCAGTACAGTATCCTCCATGTTATTCAGTACAGTATCCATGTTATTCAGTACAGTACCCTCCATGTTATTCAGTACAGTACCCTCCATGTTATTCAGTACAGTACCCTCCATGTTATTCAGTACAGTACCCTCCATGTTATTCAGTACAGTACCCTCCATGTTATTCAGTACAGTACCCTCCATGTTATTCAGTACAGTATCCTCCATGTTATTCAGTACAGTATCCTCCATGTTATTCAGTACAGTATCCATGTTATTCAGTACAGTACCCTCCATGTTATTCAGTACAGTATCCATGTTATTCAGTACAGTATCCATGTTATTCAGTACAGTACCCTCCATGTTATTCAGTACAGTATCCTCCATGTTATTCAGTACAGTATCCTCCATGTTATTCAGTACAGTACCCTCCATGTTATTCAGTACAGTACCCTCCATGTTATTCAGTACAGTACCCTCCATGTTATTCAGTACAGTACCCTCCATGTTATTCAGTACAGTATCCTCCATGTTATTCAGTACAGTACCCTCCATGTTATTCAGTACAGTACCCTCCATGTTATTCAGTACAGTATCCATGTTATTCAGTACAGTATCCTCCATGTTATTCAGTACAGTACCCTCCATGTTATTCAGTACAGTACCCATGTTATTCAGTACAGTATCCTCCATGTTATTCAGTACAGTACCCTCCATGTTATTCAGTACAGTACCCTCCATGTTATTCAGTACAGTACCCTCCATGTTATTCAGTACAGTACCCTCCATGTTATTCAGTACAGTATCCTCCATGTTATTCAGTACAGTACCCTCCATGTTATTCAGTACAGTACCCTCCATGTTATTCAGTACAGTACCCTCCATGTTATTCAGTACAGTACCCTCCATGTTATTCAGTACCCTCCATGTTATTCAGTACAGTACCCTCCATGTTATTCAGTACAGTATCCATGTTATTCAGTACAGTACCCTCCATGTTATTCAGTACAGTACCCATGTTATTCAGTACAGTACCCTCCATGTTATTCAGTACAGTACCCTCCATGTTATTCAGTACAGTACCCATGTTATTCAGTACAGTATCCATGTTATTCAGTACAGTACCCTCCATGTTATTCAGTACAGTACCCTCCATGTTATTCAGTACAGTACCCTCCATGTTATTCAGTACAGTATCCTCCATGTTATTCAGTACAGTACCCTCCATGTTATTCAGTACAGTATCCATGTTATTCAGTACAGTACCCTCCATGTTATGATCCTAGCAGTTATTCATGTAGTGTGTATATTTCTAGACATGTAAGGATGGTCAATGTCTCTATTTTAACATTAATAAAGAATTGTTGTACACAAAAAACACATTTTGGGGTTATTTTTTTGTTAGCAAATTAAATAATTATTAGGCTGTTATACTAAAATAAAAGCACATTTAAATAGATTTATCTTAGACAGTTAGATAATTATGCGTTCACACAATTCCATGTGAAAGATCTCATGTTATTAGCCAGAAGTAATAGGTTGTGTCCCATAAGTCAAAGTGTTCCCGAGGAAGCCAAAAAGGCCCTTGTCCAAAGTAGAGCACCACATAGGGAATAGATGCCTTACAATACTCTACACATAGGGAATAGATGCCTTACAATACTCAACAAAAGTGTACTCTGATTGGATCTCCTGTTACTGGTAGAGTAGACCTGGTACTGTTGTTCTCCTGTTACTGGTAGAGTAGACCTGGTACCGTTGTTCTCCTGTAGAGTAGACCTGGTACTGTTGTTCTCCTGTAGAGTAGACCTGGTACTGTTGTTCTCCTGTTACTGGTAGAGTAGACCTGGTACCGTTGTTCTCCTGTAGAGTAGACCTGGTACCGTTGTTCTCCTGTAGAGTAGACCTGGTACTGTTGTTCTCCTGTAGAGTAGACCTGGTACTGTTGTTCTCCTGTAGAGTAGACCTGGTACTGTTGTTCTCCTGTAGAGTAGACCTGGTACTGTTGTTCTCCTGTTACTGGTAGAGTAGACCTGGTACCGTTGTTCTCCTGTAGTGTAGACCTGGTACTGTTGTTCTCCTGTAGAGTAGACCTGGTACTGTTGTTCTCCTGTAGAGTAGACCTGGTACTGTTGTTCTCCTGTAGAGTAGACCTGGTACTGTTGTCTCTAGAGTAGACCTGGTACTGTTGTTCTCCTGTTAGTAGAGACCTGGTACTGTTGTTCTCCTGGTACTGTTGTTCTCCTGTAGAGTAGACCTGGTACTGTTGTTCTCCTGTAGAGTAGACCTGGTACTGTTGTTCTCCTGTAGAGTAGACCTGGTACTGTTGTTCTCCTGTAGAGTAGACTTGGTACTGTTGTTCTCCTGTAGAGTAGACCTGGTACTGTTGTTCTCCTGTAGAGTAGACCTGGTACTGTTGTTCTCCTGTAGAGTAGACCTGGTACTGTTGTTCTCCTGTAGAGTAGACCTGGTACTGTTGTTCTCCTGTAGAGTAGACCTGGTACTGTTGTTCTCCTGTAGAGTAGACCTGGTACTGTTGTTCTCCTGTAGAGTAGACCTGGTAATGTTGTTCTCCTGTAGAGTAGACCTGGTACTGTTGTTCTCCTGTAGAGTAGACCTGGTACTGTTGTTCTCCTGTAGAGTAGACCTGGTACTGTTGATCTCCTGTAGAGTAGACCTGGTACTGTTGTTCTCCTGTAGAGTAGACCTGGTACTGTTGTTCTCCTGTAGAGTAGACCTGGTACTGTTGTTCTCCTGTAGAGTAGACCTGGTACTGTTGTTCTCCTGTTACTGTTAGAGTAGACCTGGTACTGTTGTTCTCCTGTAGAGTAGACCTGGTACTGTTGTTCTCCTGTAGAGTAGACCTGGTACTGTTGTTCTCCTGTAGAGTAGACCTGGTACTGTTGTTCTCCTGTAGAGTAGACCTGGTACTGTTGTTCTCCTGTAGAGTAGACCTGGTACTGTTGTTCTCCTGTAGAGTAGACCTGGTACTGTTGTTCTCCTGTAGAGTAGACCTGGTACTGTTGTTCTCCTGTAGAGTAGACCTGGTACTGTTGTTCTCCTGTAGAGTAGACCTGGTACTGTTGTTCTCCTGTAGAGTAGACCTGGTACTGTTGTTCTCCTGTTACTGGTACAGCTCTGAGTCAGTCAGTGAGAGGCCCTGCTGTGAGGATGATATCATGACAGGCTCCATCATATTGTGTCCTCCGTGTTGTCCCAGCATTAGAGAGGAGGAGTTGAACTGCAGAGGAGGGTAGTTAACATTACTAGCCCCAGTCTCACAGTGACTTCTGTTGTACAAAAAACTGTTGTTGTACTGCGATTGAGAGATGGCAGCACGGTTCCTCTGCGGAGTCTGAGTGGGGCCTGTGGTTTTGTGCTGTGTGTGTTGGCTAATCGGGCTATGATTCGCCAGCCCACTGTTCCCCTGACCCAGACCAGGTCCAGCCTGGTGTTGTGTCTGGCTCATCTGAGTCAGTTGGCAGGCCTGCAGCTTCCTCTTGGCTCTCCAGCGGGCCACTCTGAGCCGGGTCTTCTCCCGTCTCTCCTTCACCAGGTCAGCTAAGAGAGGCTGGGGAAGGTTCTTCTCCATCTCCCTCCGACGGGTCTGGCTCCTCCTCCTCAGCTCAGTTCGTCTCATTTTAAACTCCTCGTACAGACTCAGGTCTTTGGGCCACGGACGCACCATCGGCCTGGGAGCAACTCCTCGTGACATGGACATCGCTGGCTGGGACAGCCCATCTTGAGAATGAAGAGGACAGACAACAAGTCATTAGTTCAGGTGTATAATATGTAGCCTGGTTCCAGATCTGTTTGTGCTGTCTGGCCAAGTCCTCTGGTAATAGGATCATAGGACTTGGCTATACAACACAAACAGATCTGGGACCAGGCTAGGTAACATCCTACTGAACTGACACACAGTAACAACAACACAGCAGAACGTTACTCTACTCACATGTACAAGGGCTGGCTGAGCTGAACACTGTGTGCTCTGTTAATGTCCTCTGGCTCTGTGAGGAAAGGGAAGCTGTCCTCTCTCTCTGGCCCTGTGAGGGTACTGTCCTCTCTCTCTGGCCCTGTGAGGGTACTGTCCTCTCTCTCTGGCCCTGTGAGGGTACTGTCCTGTGACAGTCCAGGAGGCTCCCCTGAGTGTGCCTGTCTAAAAGGTTGCCCTGGGAGTTGAGGACCTCAGCAGCCAGGTTGAACAGCAAACTCTCAACGTCCTCCGGTTCCTGCTTGATACAGATGATCTCCACCTCGGCCTCCTCCTCTTTCACCTGGAGCTGAGGCTGGGCACTCCCAGCAGCCATGGTGGCAAAGCAATCTGCTCCGTCAGTCCTTGGTGGGGAGAGGACCAGCTGGTCCCCAGGGTCTGTGCTGGTCTCTGGTGGCTGTGTAATGATGGTCCACTCAGCCTGACACTCTTCTTCCTCCTCCCTCCTCTGGCTCTCATCAGACACCTCGGGGTCCAGGGGGGCTGGGGGCTCCTCTGGAGAGATAGAGAGGTAACATGGTGGTCAACCAACACAGGGAGAATATAGAGGGATATACTACGTCTCAGTCACTAGGGCCGTACTGGGTCAGTCACTAGGGCCGTACTGGGTCTCAGTCACTAGGGCCGTACTGGGTCTCAGTCACTAGGGCCGTACTGGGTCTCAGTCACTAGGGCCGTACTGGGTCTCAGTCACTAGGGCCGTACTGGGTCTCAGTCACTAGGGCCGTACTGGGTCTCAGTCAATAGGGCCATCAATTTACATATTCAAGCAAAAACTGAAAAATACCCATACATACTCAACAAAGCATATTTTATTTTACCTTTCAAAGGTTCCAGGTGCTCTGATGAACTGTTTATTGCAGAGACAGGGGTGATCAATGATGGGCTCTCCAGAGCTTGTGAGACCGTGGCAGTCAGGTCATCATGGTTGTCAAACGATGACGATGATGATGTGGCCCTTATAATATTCTCAGAAGGTTGGGAGGATCTGGCCAAGTTATCAGAGGGTAGAGCGATAGTGATTTGATTCCTTGACTGTACGTTTCCATTTGTAATGGCAACGTGGGTGTTGGTAACCGTCCTTCTCTGTGGTTGTGATAAACCAGAGGACTGTGCTGCCTCGGATGCAGCCGCTGAGGAACAGTGAGGTCTATGCGGATCCGAATGACCGAATGCTGTACTCTGGTTGGTCTGGTAAGTGGCAGAGTGCTCCTGCTGCCTGGCACTCAGAGCGTTCATGTACTTCCGCATTGTCTTCATCTGAGATCGGGATATGTCCAGCATCTGTCTGATGCTCTCGGTCTCTTTTTCTTTTGCTGCGACCTCCCTCTTCAGCTCGTCGAATTTAATACCGACCACCTTCAGCATCTCCCCTAACACCGTCTCAACAGCGGCACTCACCGCTCTCTCTATCACGGTACCCATCTGGCCCTGCATTAGGGAAACTGTTAGACTGATATCCATTTTTTTTCTTTACTTTTATAAATATTTTAATATCTTAATAACATCGGAGGTCAAATATCATAGTCAGTCGTCCTCCGTGAGCTGTTTAGCTAGCGACTGATTGTTGCTAATGTCGAGATAGCTAGCTAGCTACCGTCGTAGCAAGCTGACATCATCACCATGCTCCAAAGATCTAACTAAACAAGACTATTGGATCGTTTTTCATTGTTTGCAAAGTGATTCAACAAGAACGTGCCTAGATCATTTCTAAACTAATCAAATTGAAGCGTTTCCTGCTTCTTCGGACCCATGTAAACAAAGATATTCTTCATTTGATATTTCCTGTGTTTCATCAAATGCGTCCGTCATCTCTGGTGGTTTAAGTTCCGGGAAGGAACAATACATATTTGATGACCAACACAAACTGGTTGAATCACAATTGTTTCAACGTAATTTGTCGACGTATTGTGATGTGGAATCTATGTGAATTATACTTTGGATTAGTAATCAACTGTTGTTTTGATGGTGAAATTACAATCACAGTATTATATCAATGGTAACCAATTTTCAATATAGTATCAACATAGTATTTCAACCTTGTATAAAATATGTTGAATTTGTACCAACATCAGATCTTCAACGTTATATCCACTACCAAAAAACAAATAGGCTGGACAGCACCTCCTACTCTACAACTATCTATTTGGTCTCCCATCCAGGGTTTTAACCTGCTTAACTGGGATATTTATCACTGACTACTGTCAATGTGTTATCTTTCAAAATAATTATTGAGAGATCTCTTGATAACTTAAAAGATTCACTATTGTTATCAAGGTCAATCCAAAGGGTAGATTTAACAGATCAAATTAAATGTACAGTAAACCATACTTTATATATAATCAATTCAACTATTTAGGCCTATATTATATATTATATATTATATATTGCATTAGGGAAGTCATCAACAGCTACTGTTTCAATTCAACTAAAAATAGACTAGCTTTGGCTGATTTGAAATTGGATATTCAAGTTAATAATTAATATGTTGGATTCATATCTCTATCTCAACCAAATATCAATGTTAAAGAATAGGACTAAATTAAACGTTAAAGTGTATTTTGTAGTCCTAATCTTCAAATTAGATGTTTGGATGAGATGGATATGTGAATCTAACGTATCAATTCTTAGTTTGTAGTACAAACTGGATATTAAATAGTCTTTGGTTGTCAACATGGATAGTTCCATCTGAGACACTGACTTAGTTTGGCTTTAATTCCAGTTTGTCTACAAATTCATAATTAATTTGTTGGATTCATGTCTCCATCTCAACTTAAAAATCACAGTTAAAGAACAGAACTAAATCAAACTTGAAGTCCTATTCTTTCATTTAGATATTTGGTTGCGTTGACAACTAAACAAAACAATCTATATTACTTTTGTAATACAGTTTAATAGACTAAAGTTCAGACTATTTTACAAACGAATGTAAGAGTATTTATTCGACCTTAAAATGAGTATCATCCATGGCCATATTTGGAAGTTCCTGTAACTATAAATGTCTTCTTATGTCGTCATAGAAAGCGTGCAGGTCTGTGGAGATCTTCACAATTACTGTCATAGTCTGTGCAGAATCTCCAACAGCATTTACCATGTGCAGTATGTACTTGAAATGTAATCTCAACTCTAATCCAGTTCATTTGGTTGTGCTGTTATATGAAGCACAGTGGAAACACATTCATTTGTTGTATAAATACAAAATATCTGACCATTTATTCCCACTTTGAAACTTGGTTGTGCTTTTAAATGGTTGAATGCATAGCGATAACACATTTTGGGAATTCAACAGGCTTTTTGATTGGGTGAAAATAGGTTCAAATCTTCATTGATCAACACCAAATATTACACACGTTTCCAGGTTGGAATGATGTGGTGTGCCTACTGGGTAAAAAAGGTTTGCTGTGCAAATTCTGGATTTATTAGGCTTAATATAATGTTGTTTGCTAAAAATGTGAATTTAAAGTTGCATTTAGTCACATAGGAGTACTTGACTTTAAAGCATAGTGATATACTTTGCTCTCAGTGGAAGTAGGTAGGCCTATACCCTGACACATGACTGTTGACTCCTATATGGCTTTAGACACACATCAAGGCTTGTTTTGGAAAATATATATATATATATTTCACCTTTATTTAACCAGGTAGGCCAGTTGAGAACACCTTTATTTAACCAGGTAGGCCAGTTGAGAACACCTTTATTTAACCAGGTAGGCCGGTTGAGAACACCTTTATTTAACCAGGTAGGCCGGTTGAGAACACCTTTATTTAACCAGGTAGGCCAGTTGAGAACACCTTTATTTAACCAGGTAGGCCAGTTGAGAACACCTTTATTTAACCAGGTAGGCTAGTTGAGAACACCTTTATTTAACCAGGTAGGCCAGTTGAGAACACCTTTATTTAACCAGGTAGGCCAGTTGAGAACACCTTTATTTAACCAGGGAGGCCGGTTGAGAACAAGTTCTCATTTACAACTGGCCAAGATAAAGCAAAGCAGTGTGACACAAACAACAACACAGAGTTACACATAAACAACAACACAGAGTTACACACAAACAACAACACAGAGTTACACATAAAGAACAACACAGAGTTACACACAAACAACAACACAGAGTTACACACAAACAACAACACAGAGTTACACACAAACAACAACACAGAGTTACACACAAACAACAACACAGAGTTACACACAAACAACAACACAGAGTTACACATAAACAACAACACAGAGTTACACACAAACAACAACACAGAGTTACACACAAACAACAACACAGAGTTACACACAAACAACAACACAGAGTTACACACAAACAACAACACAGAGTTACACACGGACAAATTAGGCTTGTAGATCTAATGTTATTGCTGTTTTCAGCAGTTCGTCACAACCAGATGAGTGCGGACGTGATGTTGTGGCGATGCTGTGGCCTGTTTGATGATGAAAGAACCAGTAATCGTGTCTGAGTGACTCACACCCAGGCAGTTTTCAGCTGACTGGGAAAGTTTTGAGATGGAAACAAAGATAGATCAGTATGGTGCGATGTTGTTGACGAGGTGGAGTGGTGAGTAGGATCTCAAACGTTACCTTGATTTCATCTTTATTTAACCAGGCAAGTCAGTTAAAATAACAAATTCTTATTTACAATGACGGCCTACCTCGGCCAATTGTGTGCCGCCCTATGGGACTCCCAATCACCACCGTTTGTGATTCAGCCTGGATTTGAACCAGGGACTGTAGTGACGCCTCTTGCACTGAGATGCAGTGCCTCCACTGGGAGTGGTGTAGGGGATAGATGTTACGATGTTGAGGAAATGTTAACTTCGACATACAGTTCTAAATACAAAGCTTCCATATTCACAAAAGCCCATATTTACAAAGCGTCTCAGAGTTAGAGTGCTGGATCTAGGATCAGTTTGACCTTTAGGCCTAAATCACAATGAATAACCTGATCCTAGATCAGAACTCCTGTTCTTAGGCTTTTGAATAGGCTCTTAATAGGCTCTTCTGAGGCTCTTAATCCTCATGTGTTTATAACCTGATCCTAGATCAGAACTCCTGTTCTGAGGCTATTAATCCTCATATGTTTATAACCTGATCCTAGATCAGAACTCCTGTTCTTAGGCTTTTGAATAGGCTCTTAATAGGCTCTTCTGAGGCTCTTAATCCTCATGTGTTTATAACCTGATCCTAGATCAGAACTCCTGTTCTGAGGCTATTAATCCTCATATGTTTATAACCTGATCCTAGATCAGAACTCCTGTTCTGAGGCTCTTAATCCTCATATGTTTATAACCTGATCCTAGATCAGAACTCCTGTTCTGAGGCTCTTAATCCTCATATGTTTAGTGATTAACTAACCCAGCGTGCGTATGAGTGGTTACTAAAGGAATCATAATATATATATATATATATATACGTTCTCTATGCCTGTACGCATAAAGGAATGATAATATATATGTTCTCTATGTATATATACATAAAGGAAGGGATAAGAAGCCAACCATGCTACTAAACACACCATGCTAGCTTACTTAGCTAATTGACACTCTTAGCCACTGACATAAACAATATTACCGGTTTACTAAAGTCTGAGGGAGATATGGTGTGCTAACTTAAAGCTGTACAGGATTAATACAATGTAAACAATGTCATTTCACATCTGCAGTGAGAACCATGGCACTGTGCAGGAAGTGACGTCACAACTACAGTGAGAACCATGGCACTGTGCAGGAAGTGACGTCACAACTACAGTGAGAACCATGGCACTGTGCAGGAAGTGACGTCACAACTACAGTGAGAACCATGGCACTGTGCAGGAAGTGACGTCACAACTACAGTGAGAACCATGGCACTGTGCAGGAAGTGACGTCACAACTACAGTGAGAACCATGGCACTGTGCAGGAAGTGACGTCACAACTACAGTGAGAACAGGTCGAAAGAGGCAGCTTTTCGTACAACTTCTGAACTACTACTGCAGTGGTTCTCAAAGTGAGGTTCTGACTTTGTTTTAAAGGTACGAATTCAACATATTTTATCCAATATCTTTGTTGACGTTTGGTTACCATAATGACAATTCTGTGGTTATAATTTCACCCTCGAAACAACAGTTTACAGTGATTACTTTTTAAAAATCCAAAGCATTTTCCACATCACCATACGTTGACAAATTACGTTGAAACAACGTTGATTTAATCAGTTTGGATCAGATGGAAAGCATAGTCTGTCCGACCAGTGGACCGTTTACATTATCCATATAAAATACAGTTCAGAAATCTACTACGGAGGCGTCTTTGCCAGAGCAATAACCCGTCGATTTGATTGACCGTGTTCATGTTTCAGATAAGCCCAGTTTGGGTGGCTACTGGCTATAGGTATAAAGATAAACAGCTGTAACATAGTACTGCCTTCAATATTATGGGATGAAGATGGAACATATTCTGGTATATGTTGTGGGGGGGAAAAGGGGCTACCTAGTTAGCGACTAGCATTCTGCAGGCAGGCTGCCCTTCAAAGTGATAGTGTTCAGTGCAGACAGACCAACCTGGTCTCATAGATTCGACGGAACATAGTAAACGTTAATCCAGCACACTCAATTTAGTATGATATCTATTAATTTATGGTGCTTGACGCCTCAAGCACTGAGATGCATTAGAGCGCTGCGCCACACCGGGATCCCATGTTATGAGTACAGGAGGGGATTGTGGGGCCCCAGTGTTGAGGATCAGGGAATAACTACACTGTTTGTATTCGGCCATATTCCCACGTTTGAATGCGTTGGTTTGCGCTTTCAAATTTTGCTCGAATAATGCCATCTATCCATGGTTTCTGGTTAAGAGTAGGTTTTAATAGTCACAGTGGGTACAACATCTCCTATACACTTCCTGATAAACTCAGGAGGAGTATATGACTTTTTGAGTTTATGAGTATATGTTACGAATGGCAATTCATACAATATGTGACAAATTGCAATTTGTACAATATGTTACAAATTTACAAAACATATGTGTTACGAAATCCAATTTGTTGTGGCTAATGTTTGCTATGTGGCTAATGTTTGCTATGTGGCTAATGTTTGCTATGTGGCTAATGTTTGCTATGTGGCTAATGTTTGCTATGTGGCTAAGGTTTGCTATGTGGCTAATGTTTGCTATGTCACTAATGTTTGCTATGTGGCTAATGTTTGCTATGTCACTAATGTTTGCTATGTCACTAATGTTTGCTATGTGGCTAATGTTAGCCAGGTTAGGAAACGGGGATACCTAATCAGTTGTACAACTAAAATTAAATGTGTCTTCCGCATTTAACCCCTCTGAATCAGAGAGGTGCGGGGGGCAGCCTTAATCGACATCGGTGCCCGGGGACCAGTGGGTTAACTGCCTTGCTCAGGGGCAGAACCACATATTTTTGCCTTGGGGATTCGATCCAGCAACCTTTTCGGCCACTGGCCCAACACTCCTACACTTCATAGGGTTAATGTTTAAGGTTACGGTTAGGGTTAAGGTTAAGGTTATGGTTAGGGTTAGGGTTAAGGTTAAGGTTAGGGTTAGGAGTTAGGAGTTAGTTTAGGGCTAACATGCTTAGAAGTTGCAAAGTAGCAAGTAGTTGCAAAATTGCTCAAATGTTATAGTTGTCCTTGATGAGATTCAAACATGTAACCTTTGGGTTGCTAGATGTTTGCGTTATTCGCCCAGCAATCCACAACCATCCATCCATCCAAACAACATCCAAATCTTGCAACCCAGGGTCCATACAGGCCGTATGAAATCCTGCAACCCAGGGTCCATACAGTATGATTCTGTTTGTTTTGCACTCCAGAAAAGATATGATCTCCAGTTGATATTGGCTGCTAACATGAATGACTTTCAGCTAAAAAATCCAGGTGTAAAACACAGTTTATTTTTGTATCTTGCATTTTGAAAATGCATGGCTGTAGTGACCAGTAATTCACATGTACACTAGACGACAGACAGGGCGCTGTTTTGAAGCCACTGCGCCTCCATCTTAGCACTCCCCCATCAGTGTAAAAAAAATATTTTAGAAGCTATAAAAAATGCATTTATTAATGTCTACATTTGTTTTTGCCAAGTTTATTCTATTACAGACAATTGAAAGCCTACTTTTAAGTTATATTATGTGAGCTAAACATGTGTATATTTTTAATAAAATGTATAAAAACATTTTCCGTCAAGTATCATTTTTTTAAATGTATACTGTCCTTAAAACAACAAGAAAATACTTTAATACATGTAATTTTGTCCTTGAAACATCTAATTGAAAAACAGTGGAATTCCATCCATTCCTATGGAGGACTCCTTCTTCTGGGGAGTACCAATATGGCCGACCTGTGGCTTCAAACCCTCTCACTGGCAAATACATGGCAGTCGGCCATCCAGGGTTTATATACATCATTGCAGTGTCACAATCTTGAACCAACGGTCCCGAGTCAAATAGCTTGAGAACCGCTGCTTTACTATCATGTACAAACTTGTGAAACATAGACACCTACGATTGGTTCAGATTAGATCCGGTCCAAACCAATCAAATATTTGGTCTTGTTTAGGGGCGGAGCTCATTAGAATAATAGCCAGTGTGTAGAATAATACCCAAATATGCAAAGGAGAGTATTGCATAATTCTACCTTTGTGTATCTATTTTAGGATACATCACCATGACGACCATGACATTCATATTCAGAATGATGCATTTCTGTGTAGTACAGATCAGGGACCCATGATGAAATTCTGTTACCCAGATGTAAATCCACCTCGCGTACTATATAGTTCAATAACTAAAATAAAAACGGTCAAACTCAACGTGTGATGTCATAGCTGACACGTCATTCTTTTCTTTTGAGACGTCTTTGAATCTTAATTCGGAGAAGAAATTTAAAAGGAGAGTTTTGATAAAACGTGGTCGCCTAAAAAAAACAGAGGGACATTTTTACCGTAATTCTGTTATAGTGTCTCCTGACCCCTCCTGTCTCAGCCTCCAGTATTTATGCTGCAGTAGTTTATGTGTCGGGGGCTAGGGTCAGTTTGTTATATCTGGAGTACTTCTCCTGTCCTATTCGCTGTCCTGTGTGAATCTAAGTGTGCGTTCTCTAATTTTCTGCTTCTCTCTTTCTTTCTCTCTCTCGGAGAACCTGAGCCCTAGGACCATGCCTCAGGACTACCTGACATGATGACTCCTTGCTGTCCCCAGTCCACCTGGCCATGCTGCTGCTCCAGTTTCAACTGACCTGAGCCCTAGGACCATGTCCCAGGACTACCTGACATGATTACATTTACATTTACATTTAAGTCATTTAGCAGACGCTCTTATCCAGAGCGACTTACAAATTGGTGCGTTCACCTTAAGACATCCAGTGGAACAGCCACTTTACAATAGTGCATCTAAATCTTTTAAGGGGGGTTGAGAAGGATTACTTTATCCTATCCTAGGTATTCCTGAAAGAGGTGGGGTTTCAGGTGTCTCCGGAAGGTGGTGATTGACTCCGCTGTCCTGGCGTCGTGAGGGAGTTTGTTCCACCATTGGGGGCCAGAGCAGCGAACAGTTTTGACTGGGCTGCGCGGGAACTGTACTTCCTCAGTGGTAGGGAGGCGAGCAGGCCAGAGGTGGATGAACGCAGTGCCCTTGTTTGGGTGTAGGGCCTGATCAGAGCCTGGAGGTACTTAGGTGCCGTTCCCTCACAGCTCCGTAGGCAAGCACCATGGTCTTGTAGCGGATGCGAGCTTCAACTGGAAGCCAGTGGAGAGAGCGGAGGAGCGGGGTGACGTGAGAGAACTTGGGAAGGTTGAACACCAGACGGGCTGCGGCGTTCTGGATGAGTTGTAGGGGTTTAATGGCACAGGCAGGGAGCCCAGCCAACAGCGAGTTGCAGTAATCCAGACGGGAGATGACAAGTGCCTGGATTAGGACCTGCGCTGCTTCCTGTGTGAGGCAGGGTCGTACTCTGCGGATGTTGTAGAGCATGAACCTACAAGAACGGGCCACCGCCTTGATGTTAGTTGAGAACGACAGGGTGTTGTCCAGGATCACGCCAAGGTTCTTAGCGCTCTGGGAGGAGGACACAATGGAGTTGTCAACCGTGATGGCGAGATCATGGAATGGGCAGTCCTTCCCCGGGAGGAAGAGCAGCTCCGTCTTGCCGAGGTTCAGCTTGAGGTGGTGATCCGTCATCCACACTGATATGTCTGCCAGACATGCAGAGATGCGATTCGCCACCTGGTCATCAGAAGGGGGAAAGGAGAAGATTAATTGTGTGTCGTCTGCATAGCAATGATAGGAGAGACCATGTGAGGTTATGACAGAGCCAAGTGACTTGGTGTATAGCGAGAATAGGAGAGGGCCTAGAACAGAGCCCTGGGGACGCCAGTGGTGAGAGCACGTGGTGAGGAGACAGATTCTCGCCACGCCACCTGGTAGGAGCGACCTGTCAGGTAGGACGCAATCAAGCGTGGGCCGCGCCGGAGATGCCCAACTCGGAGAGGGTGGAGAGGAGGATCTGATGGTTCACAGTATCGAAGGCAGCCGATAGGTCTAGAAGGATGAGAGCAGAGGAGAGAGAGTTAGCTTTAGCAGTGCGGAGGGCCTCCGTGATACAGAGAAGAGCAGTCTCAGTTGAATGACTAGTCTTGAAACCTGACTGATTTGGATCAAGAAGGTCATTCTGAGAGAGATAGCGGGAGAGCTGGCAAAGGACGGCACGTTCAAGAGTTTTGGAGAGAAAAGAAAGAAGGGATACTGGTCTGTAGTTGTTGACATCGGAGGGATCGAGTGTAGGTTTTTTCAGAAGGGGTGCAACTCTCGCTCTCTTGAAGACAGAAGGGACGTAGCCAGCGGTCAGGGATGAGTTGATGAGCGAGGTGAGGTAAGGGAGAAGGTCTCCGGAAATGGTCTGGAGAAGAGAGGAGGGAATAGGGTCAAGCGGGCAGGTTGTTGGGCGGCCGGCCGTCACAAGACGCGAGATTTCATCTGAGAGAGAGGGGAGAAAGAGTTCAGAGCACAGGGTAGGGCAGTGTGAGCAGAACCAGCGGTGTCGTTTGACTTAGCAAACGAGGATCGGAAGTCGTCGACCTTCTTTTCAAAATGGTTGACGAAGTCATCTGCAGAGAGGGAGGAGGGGGGGGGAGGGGGAGGAGGATTCAGGAGGGAGGAGAAGGTGGCAAAGAGCTTCCTAGGGTTAGAGGCAGATGCTTGGAATTTAGAGTGGTAGAAAGTGGCTTTAGCAGCAGAGACAGAAGAGGAAAATGTAGAGAGGAGGGAGTGAAAGGATGCCAGGTCCGCAGGGAGGCGAGTTTTCCTCCATTTCCGCTCGGCTGCCCGGAGCCCTGTTCTGTGAGCTCGCAATGAGTCGTCGAGCCACGGAGCAGGAGGGGAGGACCGAGCCGGCCTGGAGGATAGGGGACATAGAGAATCAAGGGATGCAGAAAGGGAGGAGAGGATGATGATGATGACTCCTTGCTGTCCCCAGTCCACCTGGCCATGCTGCTGCTCCAGTTTCAACTGACCTGAGCCCTAGGACCATGCCCCAGGACTACCTGACATGATGACTCCTTGCTGTCCCCAGTCCACTTGACTGTGCTGCTGCTCCAGTTTCAACTGTTCTGCCTTATTATTATTCGACCATGCTGGTCATTTATGAACATTTGAACATCTTGGCCATGTTCTGTTATAATCTCCACCCGGCACAGCCAGAAGAGGACTGGCCACCCCACATAGCCTGGTTCCTCTCTAGGTTTCTTCCTAGGTTTTGGCCTTTCTAGGGAGTTTTTCCTAGCCACCGTGCTTCTACACCTGCATTGCTTGCTGTTTGGGGTTTTAGGCTGGGTTTCTTTACAGCACTTTGAGATATCAGCTGATGTACGAAGGGCTATATAAATAAATTTGATTTGATTTGATTTATCAAACTTTGCATCTTCACAGTTCTTCTAGTAAATGTGTTTTTGGGACATATTCTGTGTATATTGTTCAAAGTAGTCCTTGTGCATAGAGTTACATGGTTTGTTAAACTTTGAAATCATTGTTGTTGTTGTTGTTTTGTGAAATAAATAAGTCTGCTTGTTTATTTCCCATATCACTCTGCTCTCTCCAATATGCATCATACGTTTATTACAATTACATTCGAATATAACAAGCAGCACTTTTTTTGTTTCTTACATTCATTGTGACGAGTCGGGAAAGTCTCACCTAGGCACTTCTATCAAACACATTCTAGACTAGTAAGTAGCATCGCACTTGGCAAAAAAAAAACGCAACCTCACATCATTTAAAACCTTTTTTTCCTCTCGGTGTGATGATGCTGAATCAACGTGCAAAATGTCATCAACGTAAAGAAATCATTGTTTTCACCCAACTTGCAACATTTAAAAAAAAAGAAAGCCTCCTATACATTCTTATAACTAATAAATAACTAATAAAGCATTGGGCCTTTAAGTGTGACCAGCTCTTTCATACATTAGGCTTCAAAAGGAATGGTTCTGAATCTAATTGATTGATCTGATCAGTTGAAGGTCTCTTTACTTGGTCAACAAATGTGTCGGGAATTGTGGTTGATGGATCGTGAGCCTCTCACTCCAACTGGTACCTTCCTCATATCCATGTAGGTTGAGTTAATGTTCCCTCTTCCCGTCTGAAATACAGAAAATATTAACTGTGTCAACTTGAACCTCTTAGCATTTACCCTTTTAGCATTTACCCTTTTAGCATTTATCCTTTTAGCCTTTACCCTTTTAGCATTTACCCTTTTAGCATTTACCCTTTTAGCCTTTACCCTTTTAGCATTTACCCTTTTAGCATTTACCCTTTTAGCATTTACCCTTTTAGCGTTTACCCTTTAAGCGTTTACCCTTTTAGCGTTTACCCTTTAAGCGTTTATCCTTTTAGCACTTTGAAAGCCAAGTCAACAAACAGGTCACTGACCATCTCAAATCCCACCGTACCTTCTCCGCTGTGCAATCTGGTTTCCGAGCCGGTCACGGGTGCACCTCAGCCACACTCAAGGTACTAAACGATATCATAACCGCCATCGATAAAAGACAGTACTGTGCAGCCGTCTTCATCGACCTCGCCAAGGCTTTCGACTCTGTCAATCACCATATTCTTATCGGCAGACTCAATAGCCTCGGTTTTTCGGATGACTGCCTTGCCTGGTTCACCAATTACTTTGCAGACAGACTCCAGTGTGTCAAATCGGAGGGCATGCTGTCCGGTCCTCTGGCAGTCTCTATGGGGATGCCACAGGGTTCAATTCTCGGGCCGACTCTTTTCTCTGTATATATCAATGATGTTGCTCTTGCTGCGGGCGATTCCCTGATCCACCTCTACGCAGACGACACCATTCTATATACTTTCGGCCCGTCATTGGACACTGTGCTATCTAACCTCCAAACGAGCTTCAATGCCATACAGCACTCCTTCCGTGGCCTCCAACTGCACTTAAACGCGAGTAAAACCAAATGCATGCTTTTCAACCGATCGCTGCCTGCACCCGCATGCCCGACTAGCATCACCACCCTGGATGGTTCCGACCTTGAATATGTGGACATCTATAAGTACCTAGGTGTCTGGCTAGACTGCAAACTCTCCTTCCAGACTCACATCAAATATCTCCAATCGAAAATCAAATCAAGAGTCGGCTTTCTATTCCGCAACAAAGCCTCCTTCACTCACGCCGCCAAGCTTACCCTAGTAAAACTGACTATCCTACCGATCCTCGACTTCGGCGATGTCATCTACAAAATGGCTTCCAACACTCTACTCAGCAAACTGGATGCAGTCTATCACAGTGCCATCCGTTTTGTCACCAAAGCACCTTATACCACCCACCACTGCGACTTGTATGCTCTAGTCGGCTGGCCCTCGCTACATATTCGTCGCCAGACCCACTGGCTCCAGGTCATCTACAAGTCCATGCTAGGTAAAGCTCCGCCTTATCTCAGTTCACTGGTCACGATGGCAACACCCATCCGTAGCACGCGCTCCAGCAGGTGTATCTCACTGATCATCCCTAAAGCCAACACCTCATTTGGCCGCCTTTCGTTCCAGTACTCTGCTGCCTGTGACTGGAACGAACTGCAAAAATCGCTGAAGTTGGAGACTTTTATCTCCCTCACCAACTTCAAACATCAGCTATCCGAGCAGCTAACCGATCGCTGCAGCTGTACACAGTCTATTGGTAAATAGCCCACCCATTCTCACCTACCTCATTCCCATACTGTTTTTATACTGTTTTTTATTTATTTACTTTTCTGCTCTTTTGCACACCAATATCTCTACCTGTACATGACCATCTGATCATTTATCACTCCAGTGTTAATCTGCAAAATTGTATTATTCGCCTACCTCCTCATGCCTTTTGCACACATTGTATATAGACTGCCCATTTTTTCTACTGTGTTATTGACTTGTTAATTGTTTACTCCATGTGTAACTCTGTGTTGTCTGTTCACACTGCTATGCTTTATCTTGGCCAGGTCGCAGTTGCAAATGAGAACTTGTTCTCAACTAGCCTACCTGGTTAAATAAAGGTGAAATAAAAAATTTAAAAATTTTCAAAAAATTATCCTTTTAGCATTTACCCTTTTAGCATTTACCCCTTTAGCATTTATCCTTTTAGCATTTATCCTTTTACCGTTTACCCTTTTAGCATTTACCCTTTTAGAATTTATCCTTTTAGCATTTACCCTTTTAGCATTTACCCTTTAAGCGTTTACCCTTTTAGCATTTATCCTTTTAGCATTTATCCTTTTAGCATTTACCCTTTTAGCATTTACCCTTTTAGCATTTACCCTTTTAGCATTTATCCTTTTAGCATTTACCCTTTTAGCATTCACCATTTACCCTTTTAGCATTTACCCTTTTAGCATTTATTTAGCATTTACCCTTTTAGCATTTACCCTTTTAGCATTTACCATTTACCCTTTTAGCATTTACCCTTTTAGCGTTTACCCTTTAAGCATTTACTCTTTTAGCGTTTACCCTTTAAGCATTTACTCTTTTAGCGTTTACCCTTTTAGCGTTTACCCTTTTAGCATTTACCCTTTTAGCATTTACCCTTTTAGCATTTAACCTTTTAGCCTTTACCCTTTTAGTGTTTACCCTTTTAGCGTTTACCCTTTTAGCGTTTACCCTTTTAGCTTTTACCCTTTTAGCGTTTACCCTTTAAGCATTTACCCTTTAAGCATTTACCCTTTAAGCATTTACCCTTTTAGCATTTAACCTTTTACCCTTTACCTTTTTAGCATTTACCCTTTAATATTTACCCTTTAATATTTACCCTTTTAGCATTTACCCATTTAGCATGTATCCTTTTAGCATTTACCCTTTTAGCATTTACCCTTTAAGCATTTACCCTTTTAGCATTTACCATTTACCCTTTTAGCATTTACCCGTTTAGCATGTATCCTTTTAGCATTTACCCTTTTAGCATTTACCCTTTAAGCATTTACCCTTTAAGCATTTACCCTTTTAGCATTTACCCTTTTAGCATTTACCCTTTAAGCATTTACCCTTTTAGCATTTACCCTTTTAGCATTTACCCTTTTAGCATTTACCCTTTTAGCATTTACCCTTTTAGCGTTTACCCTTTTAGCATTTACCCTTTTAGCGTTTACCCTTTACCTTTTAACATTTACCCTTTAAGCATTTACCCTTTAAGCATTTACCCTTTTAGCATTTACCATTTACCCTTTTATCATTTACCCTTTTAGCATGTATCCTTTTAGCGTTTACCCTTTTAGCGTTTACCCTTTTAGCGTTTACCCTTTTAGCATTTACCCTTTTAGCATGTATCCTTTACCCTTTTAGCATTTACCCTTTTAGCATGTACCCTTTTAGTGTTTACCCTTTTAGCATTTACCATTTACCCTTTTAGCATTTACCCTTTTAGCATTTACCCTTTTAGCATTTACCCTTTAAGCATTTACCCTTTTAGCATTTATCCTTTTACATTTACGTTGGAAGCCTGTGAACTACTGTTGAGACAATGTTGGAAGCCTGTGAACTACTGTTATGACAACGTTGGAAGCCTGTGTATTGAATATGCTCACCATAGGTTGGGTCTGATTAGGCTGAGGAAACAAATTAAAACAGAAATATTATTATTTTAACATTTTCATTATTTCCTTTTGAAGATTATGTACAGAATTGTCCAAAATATTGGCATCAATTATATGCTTTTATAACAGTCTTGTTAGGTTAAAATTGATTAAATTGTTACTTTTCCTCATCAATCTACACACAATGCCCCATAACAACGTAGCAAAAACAGTTTATTTTTTATTTTTGCTAAAATACAGAAATCTCACATTTACATAAGTATTCAGACCCTTTACTCAGTACTTTGTTGAAGCACCTTTGGCAGTATTTACAGCCTCAAGTCTTCTTGTGTATGACACTACAATCGTGGCACACCTGTATTTGGGGAGTTTATCCCATTCTTCTCTGCAGATCCTCTCAAGCACTGTCAGGTTGGATGGGGAGCATTGCTGCACAGCTACTTTCAAGACTCTAGAGATGTTCGATCAGGTACAAGTCCGGGCTCTGGCTGGGCCAGTCAAGGACATTCAGAGACTTGTCCCGAAGCTACTCCTGCATTGTCTTGGCTGTGTTCTTAGGGTTGTTGTCCTGTTGGAAGGTGAACCTTCGCCCCAGTCTGATGTCCTGAAAGCTCTGGAGCAGGTTTTCATCAAGAATCTCTCTGTACTTTTCTCCATTCATCTTTGCCTCGATCCTGACTAGTCTCCCAGTCCCTGCCGCTGAAAAACATCCCCACAGCATGATGCTGCCACCACCATGCTTCACCGTAGGGATGGTGCCAGGTTTCTTCCAGACGTGACGCTTGGCATTCAGGCCAAAGAGTTCAATCTTGGTTTCATCAGACCAGAGAATCTTGTTTCTTATGGTCTGAGAGTCCTTTAGGTGCCTTTTTGGCAAACTCCAAGTGGGCTGTCATGTGCCTTTTACTGAGGAGTTGCTACTGTCTGGCCACTCTACCGTAAAGGCCTGATTGGTGGACTGCTGCAAGGTTCTGGAAGGTTCTCCCGGGTTCTTGGTCACCTCCCTGCCCAAGGCCCTTCTCCCCCGATTGCTCAGTTTAGCCGGGCGGCCAGCTCTTGGAAAAGTCTTGGTGGTTCCCAAACTTCTATTTAATAATGATGGAGGCCTCTGTATTCTTGGGACCTTCAATGCTGCAGACATTTTTTTGGTACCCTTTCCCAGATCAGTGCCTTGACACAATCCTGTCTCGGAGCTCTACAGAATTTTTTATTTTTATTTAACTACGCAAGTCAGTTAAGAACAAAGTCTGATTTACAATGATGGCCTACCGGGGAACAGTGGGTTAACTGCCTTGTTCAGGGGCAGAACGACAGATTTTTACCTTTTCAGCTCAGGGATTCGATTTAGCAATCTTTCGGTTACTAGTCCAATGCTCTAACCACTAGGCTACCTGCCTACTCTAACCACTAGGCTACCTGCCTCCTCTAACCACTAGGCTACCTGCCTCCTCTAACCACTAGGTTACCTGCCTCCTCTAACCACTAGGCTACCTGCCACCCCCACAAATCATGTCCAATCAATTGAATTTACTACAAGTGGACTCCAATGAAGTAGCAGAAACATCTCAATGATGATCAATGGAAACAGGATGCACCTGAGCTCAATTTCAAGTCTCATAGCAAAGGGTCTGAATACTTATGTAAATAAGGTATTTCTGTTTTACATTTTTTTTATAAATCTGTTTTCGCTTTGTCATTATGGGGTTTTGTGTCGATTTTAGAATAAGGTTATAACGTAACAAAATGTGGAAAAAGTCAAAGGGTCTGAATACTTTCTGAAGGCTCCATACATAGTTATGTTTCTCACTGCAACAACTTGAACTCAGAGCTTTAGGTTGTGCAGAACCAGCACTTCAAACATTAATGGACCGTTTCCCGGGCACAGATTGAGCCTAGTCCAAGACGTCATCTGTTTCCAGGAAACCAGTCCTATATTGGTTGGGCTCAAATCTGATCTCTCATAAAAAAATAAAGGATCCAAACCTGCATGGGGACGTATGTCAGCGAATCATACAGCTCCTCAGATCGAAGAACCTGGAAAAAAAATGACCCCAAAACATCAGAGATCAGAGAAGGGAGCAAAAGAAAAGTCCGGTGTTTGGCAATGAATAACATTAAGGAAGAGAAACTCCAATCTTCACAAACATAGCTTGAAATAATGATGGCTTTGACATGAATACTATATAAAGTAACTAACACAAGTTGTACTTGAAGCCTGTTGATTGTTTTTCTCTGACATTTCAATCAGCCAATCAGCTGTAACGGTGTATATTATAATGAGCCTGACCCTCAGCCAATCAGCTGTAACGGTGTGTATTATAATGAGCCTGACCCTCAGCCAATCAGCTGTAACGGTGTATATTATAATGAGCCTGACCCTCAGCCAATCAGCTGTAACGGTGTATATTATAATGAGCCTGACCCTCAGCCTGATATAGAAGAAGGTGATGGTGAAGCTGTAGAAGCAGAGGAACACAGACAGGCCAATCACAATCCACTTCAGTTGGTCAATCGGCTCAGCCTCAGGAGACTCAGGAGACTCAGGTAGAGGGGAAGGACACACGAGGACAGGAGCATCTCCTGCTAGTCCTAGGAACAGACAGTTAAAAACATGGAATATTTTAAACACAACCTTTTCTGGGAAAACAGGAAGTATAGCAAACACAACAGACGAGGAAATGGAGTTTAGACATGATAAAATACATTATCATAATACATTATGAAGTACTTCATGGAACATCTAGAAACTACCATTATCATAGTACATTATTATTTAAAAAAAAATATATATATATATATTGACAATCCAAGATGGCGTAGCAGTAGTTGTCCTGTCGTATCGTCTCTCTGTAAATATCGTCTCTTTTTCGTTTTAGATATTTTTAGATATTTTTTTCTTCGCATATCTTTAAAAACATTTTGCTAAACCTAAGCTTCCAAATACTCTTCTGCAACCCGCCAATGTAGCTACTTTTCCTAAAGTAGTTATATTTACTTCGGAACCGGACCCCCTCAACTGAAGCTAGCCAGCTAACTACCAGCTATGCTAGCGGTCTTCAGCTAACCGGTCATCAACTAACCTTTAGCTCGGAAAGCTCTCGCCAGTTCGAACAACGCGACGCTAACCAGAGCATAACGGACCTATTTAAAAAAAAATTACCCCCGGATTCCCACCACAAACGGAACATTCTTCAGCTGGATCTTCGCAACTAGCTATCGAGCTAAACAGCAACCCTGGTTGATTACTCCTGGCTAGCGTTTCCACCCACGTAGCTTGAAGCTAGCCCGGCCAGAGCTCCTAGCATACTCCTGGGCTACAATACCTTGACTACGACCGGTCTATCGATATCACTGCATGAAGAGGAATAAACAGACTCACCCCATCGCGACGTCCTCCAAAGGCTAACTCTCTAGCCCTCGCTATCTCCTTGCTTGCTAGTTCGGCATGCTAACTGCTAGCTTGTTTAGCCCAGGTCCGCTAATCTGTTAGCTTGTTAGCACAGGCCTGCTAACCGTCTGCATCGCCGCATCCCAAAACGCAGTGGCCCATATGTACTCTATCTCTGCCCGATTTAAAAAAAAAATTGTTTATACCTTCCGGAAACCTGCCTCACCCAATGTGATACGGAATCGCTATTATCTTTATTTTTAGAACACACTCAAGAACCTCCAGAAGCTAACCAGCTAGCTAGCTACAAGCTATTTAGTCACTGTTAGTTTTCTTAACCTGGATAACACTCGCCAGCCCAGCCCCCCTGCCCCATCCACCGCTGCCCCCTGGACTCTGATCACTTGGCTACATAGCTGACGCACGCTGGACTGTCCATTAATCACGGTACTCCATTCTGCTTGTTTGTTTTATCTGTCGGCCGAGTTGCCTAGTCAATGCCATCTCACCTGCTGTTGTTATGCTAGCTGATTAGCTGTTGTCTCACCCACTGTTTTAGCTAGCTTTCCCAATTCAACACCTGTGTTTACTGTATGCCTCGCTGTATGTATCTCTCAAATGTCAATATGCCTTGTATACTGTTGCTCAGGTTAGTTATCATTGTTTTAGTTCACAATGGAGCCCCTAGTCCCATTCCTCAGACCCCTGATACCTCCTTTGTCCCACCTCCCACATATGCGGTGACCTCACCCATTACAACCAGCATGTCCAGAGATAAAACCTCTCTCATCATCACCCAGTGCCTGGGCTTACCTCCGCCGTACCCGCACCCCACCATACCCCTGTCTGTGCATTATGCCCTGAATATATTCTACCATGCCCAGAAACCTGCTCCTCTTATTCTCTGTCCCCAACACTCTAGGCGACCAGTTTTGATAGCCCTTAGCCGCACCCTCATACTACTCCTTCTCTGTTCCGCGGGTGATGTGGAGGTAAACCCAGGCCCTGCATGTCCCCAGGCACCCTCATTTGTTGACTTCTGTGATCGAAAAAGCCTTGGTTTCATGCATGTCAACATTAGAAGCCTCCTCCCTAAGTTTGTTTTACTCACTGCTTTAGCACACTCTGCTAACCCTGATGTCCTTGCCGTGTCTGAATCCTGGCTCAGGAAGGCCACCAAAAATTGAGAGATTTCCATACCCAACTATAACATCTTCCGTCAAGATAGAACTGCCAAAGGGGGAGGAGTCGCAGTCTACTGCAGAGATAGCCTGCAAAGTAATGTCATACTTTCCAGGTCCATACCCAAACAGTTCGAACTACTAATTCTGAAAATTACTCTCTCCAGAAATAAGTCTCTCACTGTTGCCGCCTGCTACCGACCCCCCTCAGCTCCCAGCTGTGCCCTGGACACCATTTGTGAATTGATTGCCCCCCATCTAGCTTCTGAGTTTGTTCTGTTAGGTGACCTAAACTGGGATATGCTTAACACCCCGGCAGTCCTACAATCTAAGCTAGATGCCCTCAATCTCACACAAATCATCAAGGAACCCACCAGGTACAACCCTAACTCTGTAAGCAAGGGCACCCTCATAGACGTCATCCTGACCAACTGGCCCTCCAAATACACCTCCGCTGTCTTCAACCAGGATCTCAGTGACCACTGCCTCATATCCTGTATCCGCTACGGTGCCGCAGTCAAACGACCACCCCTCATCACTGTCAAACGCTCCCTAAAACACTTCTGTGAGCAGGCCTTTCTAATCGACCTGGCCCGGGTATCCTGGAAGGACATTGACCTCATCCCGTCAGTTGAGGATGCCTGGTCATTCTTTAAGAGTAACTTCCTCACCATATTAGATAAGCATGCTCCGTTCAAAAAATGCAGAACTAAGAACAGATACAGCCCTTGGTTCACTCCAGACCTGACTGCCCTCGACCAGCACAAAAACATCCTGTGGCGGACTGCAATAGCATCGAACAGTCCCCGCGATATGCAACTGTTCAGGGAAGTCAGGAACCAATACACGCAGTCAGTCAGGAAAGCTAAGGCCAGCTTCTTCAGGCAGAAGTTTGCATCCTGTAGCTCCAACTCCAAAAAGTTCTGGGACACTGTGAAGTCCATGGAGAACAAGAGCACCTCCTCCCAGCTGCCCACTGCACTGAGGCTAGGGAACACGGTCACCACCGACAAATCCATGATTATCGAAAACTTCAACAAGCATTTCTCAACGGCTGGCCATGCCTTCCGCCTGGCTACCTATACCTCGGCCAACAGCTCCGGCCCCCCCGCAGCTCCTCGCCCAAGCCTCTCCAGGTTCTCCTTTACCCAAATCCAGATAGCAGATGTTCTGAAAGAGCTGCAAAACCTGGACCCGTATAAATCAGCTGGGCTTGACAATCTGGACCCTCTATTTCTGAAACTATCCGCCGCCATTGTCGCAACCCCTATTACCAGCCTGTTCAACCTCTCTTTCATATCGTCTGAGATCCCCAAGGATTGGAAAGCTGCCGCAGTCATCCCCCTCTTCAAAGGGGGAGACACCCTGGACCCAAACTGTTACAGACCTATATCCATTCTGCCCTGCCTATCTAAGGTCTTCGAAAGCCAAGTCAACAAACAGGTCACTGACCATCTCGAATCCCACCGTACCTTCTCCGCTATGCAATCTGGTTTCCGAGCCGGTCACGGGTGCACCTCAGCCACACTCAAGGTACTAAACGACATCATAACCGCCATCGATAAAAGACAGTACTGTGCAGCCGTCTTCATCGACCTTGCCAAGGCTTTCGACTCTGTCAATCATCATATTCTTATCGGCAGACTCAGTAGCCTCGGTTTTTCGGATGACTGCCTTGCCTGGTTCACCAATTACTTTGCAGACAGAGTTCAGTGTGTCAAATCGGAGGGCATGTTGTCCGGTCCTCTGGCAGTCTCTATGGGGGTGGCACAGGGTTCAATTCTCGGGCCGACTCTTTTCTCTGTGTATATCAATGATGTTGCTCTTGCTGCGGGCGATTCCCTGATCCACCTCTACGCAGACGACACCATTCTATACTCTTTCGGCCCGTCATTGGACACTGTGCTATCTAACCTCCAATCGAGCTTCAATGCCATACAACACTCCTTCCGTGGCCTCCAACTGCTCTTAAACGCTAGTAAAACCAAATGCATGCTTTTCAACCGATCGCTGCCTGCACCCGCTTGCCCGACTAGCATCACCACACTGGATGGTTCCGACCTTGAATATGTGGACACCTATAAGTACCTAGGTGTCTGGCTAGACTGCAAACTCTCCTTCCAGACCCATATCAAACATCTCCAATCGAAAATCAAATCAAGAGTCGGCTTTCTATTCCGCAACAAAGCCTCCTTCACTCACGCTGCCAAGCTTACCCTAGTAAAACTGACTATCCTACCGATCCTCAACTTCGGCGACGTCATCTACAAAATTGCTTCCAACACTCTTCTCAGCAAACTGGATGCAGTTTATCACAGTGCCATCCGTTTTGTCACCAAAGCATCTTATACTACCCACCACTGCGACTTGTATGCTCTAGTCGGCTGGCCCTCGCTACATATTCGTCGCCAAACCCACTGGCTCCAGGTCATCTACAAGGCCATGCTAGGCAAAGCTCCGCCTTATCTCAGCTTACTGGTCACGATGGCAACACCCATCCGTAGCACGCGCTCCAGCAGGTGTATCTCATTGATCATCCCTAAAGCCAACACCTCATTCGGCCGCCTTTCGTTCCAGTATTCTGCTGCCTGTGACTGGAACGAATTGCAAAAATCGCTGAAGTTGGAGACTTTTATCTCCCTCACCAACTTCAAACATCAGCTATCTGAGCAGCTAACCGATCGCTGCAGCTGTACATAATCTATTGGTAAATAGCCCACCCATTTTCACCTACCTCATCCCCACAGTTTTTATTTATTTACTTTTCTGCTCTTTTGCACACCAATATCTCTACCTGTACATGATCATCTGATAATTTATCACTCCAGTGTTAATCTGCAATATTGTAATTATTCTTCTACCTCCTCATGCCTTTTGCACACATTGTATATAGACTCCCCTTTTTTCTCTACTGTGTTATTGACTTGTTAATTGTTTACTCCATGTGTAACTCTGTGTTGTCTGTTCACACTGCTATGCTTTATCTTGGCCAGGTCGCAGTTGCAAATGAGAACCTGTTCTCAACTAGCCTAACTGGTTAAATAAAGGTGAAATAAAAATAAATAAATAAAATAAAAATATATATTTCCCCTTTATTTAAATAGGCCATAGTGGCAAAATAATCACAGTGATAGATGTGTAGATGATGATGTGCAAGTAGAGATACTGGGGTGCAAAAGAGCAAAATAAATAAATAACAATATGCGGATGAGGTAGTTGGCTGTGTACAGGTACAGTGATCGGCAAGCTACTCTGACAGCTGATGCTTAAAGTTAGAGAGGGAGATATAAGTCTCCAGCTTCAGTGATTTTTGCAATTCGTTCCAGTCATTGGCAGCAGAGAACTGGAAGGAAAGGCGGCCAGAGGAGGTGTTGGCTTTGGGGATGACCAGTGAAATATACCTGCTGGAGCACGTGCTACGTGTGGGTGCTGCTATGGTGACCAGTGTGCTGAGATAAGGCGGGGCTTTACCTAGCAAAGACTTATAGATGATCTGGAGCCAGTGGGTTTAGCGACAAATATGAAGCGAGGACCAGCCAACGAGAGCATACAGGTCGCAGTGGTGGGTAGTATATGGGGCTTTGGTGACAAAACGGATGGCACTGTGATAGACTACATCCAATTTGTTGAGTAGAGTGTTGGAGGCTATTTTGTAAATTACATCGCCGAAGTCAAGGATCGGTCAGTTTTACGAGGGTATGTTTGGCAGCATGAGTGAAGGATGCTTTGTTTGCGAAATAGGAAACCCGATTCCAGATTTAATTTTGGATTGGAGATGCTTAATGTGAGTCTGGAAGGGGAGTTTACAGTCTAACGAGACACCTAGGTATGTATAGTTGTCCACATATTTTAAGTCAGAGCCGTCCAGAGTAGTGATGCTGGACGGGCAAGCAGGTGCGGGCAGCGATCGGTTGAAGAGCATGCATTTAGTTTTACTAGCATTTAAGAGCAGTTAGAGGCCACGGAAGGAGTGTTGTATGGCATTGAAGCTCTTTATGAAGTACTTTGTGGAATATCTAGAAACTACCATATGCCAGTCAGACACTGCAGTAATTCCTGGTGGATTTGTATTGATCAATTATGTAATCACTATCGAATGCAATGTTTAGTTACATACTGTACCCTACTGTACATCACAATGTTTAGTTACATACTGTACCCTACTGTACATCACAATGTTTAGTTACATACTGTACCCTACTATACATCACAATGTTTAGTTGCATACTGTACCCTACTGTACATCACATGCATCATTTGACCTTTCTAAACATAAAACACAGGCAATCTAAGACTGTGTCCCAAGTGGAATCCTATAGTGTATGGTGCACTAATTTAGACCAGATCCCTGGTCAAAAGTAGTGCACCCTAATAGGTATTACAGCATTTGGTGTAATGTAAATGTACAAGGCAAATGTTCCACTAACCTGGCAGCAGTTTGGTGGCGCGTTTCCCCGTTACAGTTTGGATGGGTTTCATGGTAACAGTAGATGACAAGGAGAACTCGCACTGGAACAGACCACCGATGTCCTCAGCCTTTAAGTTGTGTAATGTGAACTTGTACTGGTTCCATGTCACCTTCATGTAGGTGCAGTCAGCCATGTGACTGTTATTCACCTAATAATAATAATACATTTAATTTCATTTACAGAAGAATCTCAAGAAACGAAACAACAAACAAAGAAACAAACAATAAAGACAAAACAAAATACAACGTTGTAAAGTAATAAAATCACAGTCCTAAATTAATAAAGTTATAAAGTCATAAAGTTATGTCATAAATTAATAAAGTTATAAAGTTATGATGTTATAAAGTCATAAATTAATTCAGTTAAAGTTATGTCATAAATTAATAAAGTTATAAAGTTATGATGTTATAAAGTCATAAATTAATTCAGTTAAAGTTATGTCCTAAATTAATAAAGTTATAAAGTTATGATGTCATAAATTAATAAAGTTATAAAGTTATGATGTCATAAATTAATAAAGTTATAAAGTCATAAAGTTATGATGTTATAAAGTCATAACGTTATGATGTTATAAAGTCATAACGTTATGATGTTATACAGTCATAAATTAATAAAGTCATAAAATAATAAAGTTATGAAGTTATGGAGTTATAAAGTCATAAATTCCTAAAGTTATGTATTCATAAAGTTGAATTAAATTTAAATGAATTAAAGAATCAAGGCAGTTAAAAAAAACAAGGCTAAAAGAGTTTTGATTGGTTGGTCTGTAGATGGATAAGAGTTTTGATTGGTTGGTCTGTGGAGCGTCTTTCAGATGGTCAGGGAGAGGAGAAAGAGAGCAGAGTGCTCGGTCCCCCCATGGTCTGGACACCTGTCATGGGGACCTGAAGCAGTGGGGAGTGGCTGGAGCGGAGTGTGTGAGGTCACTCACCTGACAGACCATGGTAACATCAGCGTCATTGAGTCTGTTCAGCCTGGCGTCAATGACAAAGAGCTCACCTGTGTCTATGTGACTACAGGTGATGGAGACAGTGCCGTTGGGGTTAAGTGTCCGGTTCTCAGGCTGCATCACCTGAACCTCTGGGAGGGGAGAGACAGTCAGAGTGAAACGAGAAGACAGAAGATAACATACTGTAGAATCTTAACGGAAAGTCATCTGTTTGAGGAAACGGGACATTTTTTTCCTCACAAATAAAAAATAAAAAAATGAATCAATGGAAAACAATTTGCATTTTAGACAGTCACATTTCTTGTGGCCTTTTATCCCAGACAGGTCGAAGAGGATACACTTACATACATTTCCATGACTTTTAGTTATTATGTGTCAGGTGGATATAAATAAATACAAATCTCCATTTTCCAAAAAATGAATGACATTACTAACATGATATATATATATATTGTATATAATGAAACATAAGGCAGATATCTCACCGTGGCTGGGGCAGAGAAGGGTAAAGAGCCAGGCAGCCACAGAGAGGAGTCTGATTCTCATTTCAACTCTTCTTCTTATTTGGTTTGAACCTTTAGCTAGCTGAGTCTAACTCTGACAGAAGCCAAATGAACAGTGATGACTAGGGGAAATCTCTCCTCTTAACTCTCTCGCTCTCCTCCTATCACAGGGCTTCAGTTGGTATACTTGTCTGTCATTGGGGAGTGTCACAGACACCAAGTGGTAAAGTGGTTTAAAGTGTAGATGGATTCGGACATGATTGATTTAAATGTAATTTTGAAAATAATTTTAAAAGATGTTTAAACATATGAAACCGATGTCCCCACCCCGTTCACATTCATTTTAATATCTCATGTCTATTATCATATGAATATGAAAGACCATTTCATACGCTAAAATGGATAGGAACTGTATATGGTTTGTGTTAAAATGCAGACAGAGGACTGGTTCATGGTAAAAAATACTTCTGACCACACTGGACAATCTTTCTAGTTTTGATTTAGTAGATATGGACATATGGAGGCATTCCCATAAGAATAGATGGAGTTAGATTTAAGGGTTGTGTTTAGCTGTTGTTAATAGATGGAGTTAGCTTTAAGGGTTATGTTTTGGTGTTGTTAATAGATGGAGTTAGCTTTAAGGGTTGTGTTTTGCTGTTGTTAATAGATGGAGTTAGCTTTAAGGGTTGTGTTTTGCTGTTGTTAATAGATGGAGTTAGCTTTAAGGGTTGTGTTTTGCTGTTGTTAATAGATGGAGTTAGCTTTAAGGGTTGTGTTTTGCTGTTGTTAATAGATGGAGTTAGCTTTAAGGGTTGTGTTTTGCTGTTGTTAATAGATGGAGTTAGCTTTAAGGGTTGTGTTTTGCTGTTGTTAGCAGACTAATAGGCTCCACTAAATACGATAATTACAGCACAATACCTTATTAGTTATTAAATGCACACATGATCCTTTTCTCCATTGACCTTCAATGTAAATCTGCTGTACCAGCATGTTTACGGATATTTTCTGTTATCAGAAAAAAAGGAAAAACCCTTTGATTTCTAACTAGGTGAGCAGAATCGGTGGTTGGTGTTAAATGCCACATCCTGTTGTGTTGACTGTTTCTCTGACGTCTGTCACCAGGAACTAGACCTGAAGTCAGTCAGCAGTAAAGAGGCTAAGTCCCAAATGGCATCCTATTCCCTACATAGGATGCCATAGGGCTCTGGTCTAAAGTAGTGCACTATATAGTGCACTACTTTAGACCAGAGCCCTATAGAACTCTATTCACTCTATTCACTATTCACTGTAAAGGTGCGGTAGTCTCTAGAAGAAGAGGCCTCCTGTAGGGCACGCCTGGGTTCAAATACTATTTGAAATCTTTCAAATACTTTTAAGTGTTAGCTCTAGCCTGCCTGGAGTAGCAGGTGGATGGGGTTAGCGCGTATAGGATCTTCCTGTTGTTTCCGTTGTAACTGTCAAGTGGCCAATCAAGCCCAGTTAAAGCATTTGAAGTGATTTCAAATAGTGCTTGAACCCAGAGCTGCGTGGGGCCCGATCCTGACATCCTGTTATTTATGCTGTAAAAGCGCACACTGGAAACCGTGTCCCAAATGGCACCTTATTCACTACCAAAGTGTCCTATGGGCCCTGGTTAGAAGCAGTGCACTATATAGGGAATATGGTGTCAGTGGGGAAACTGCCAGATGCTGGGAGATGGATGGATAATGAAGAAGTGCTTTGGAGGTTTGATCCACTTTTCTTTCTTATTATTACTATCGTAACAAGACTGCATCAATTTAGAGGAATATTTTTAAGAAAATGTTGTTGTGGGGGTCAACGGTCAGAGTTCTTGACACCTGGTAATCGACAATGCCTTCCGAAACTATTCTATACCCCTCAAATGATTCCACTAGTTGTTGTGCTACTAGTTGTTGTCGTTGGCTGCGATTACAGCTGTGAGTATTTCTGAGTATCGAAGAGCTTTACTCATCTTGATTGTACATTATTCTCTTTAAAATTCTTCAAGCTTTGTCAAGTTGGTTGTGATCATTGCTAGAAAGCCATTTTCAAGTATTGCCATAGATGTTCAAGCCAATTTTAGTCAAAAATGTAATAGACCAGCTCTTCAGGAATATTAAATGTATATAGCCTTGTGTTTTAGGTTATTGTCCAGCTGAAAGGTGGATTCGTCTCCCAGTGTCTGTTGGAAAGCAGACTGCACAAGGTTTTCCTCTAGGATTTTGACTGTGCTTAACTCCATTACGTTTATTTTTATCCTGAAAAACTCCCCAGTCCTTAACGATGACAAGCATACCCATAACATGATGCATCCACCACCAGAATGCATGTTTTGGAATATTTTTATTCTGTACAGGCTTCCTTCTTTTCACTCTGTCATTTAGGTTAGTATTGTGGAGTAAATTAGGTTAGTATTGTGGAGTAATTTAGGTTAGTACTGTGGAGTAATTTAGGTTAGTATTGTGGAGTAATTTAGGTTAGTATTATGAATTAACTCCGGCAACTGAGTAAGAAAGGACACCTATATCACTGTAGTGACTGGGTGTATTGATACACCATCCAAAGTGTAATTAATAACTGCACCATGTTCAAAGGATAATTCAATGTCTGCTTTTTAATTTTTACCCATCTACCAATAGGTGGCCTTCTTTGCGAGGCATTGCAAAACTTCGCTGGTGTTTGTGGTTGAGTTTGATTCAACTGAGTGACCTTACAGAAAATGTAATATGTGGGGTACAGAGATGAGGTAGTCATTCAAAAAATCATATTAAACACTATTATTGTACACAGAGTGAGTTCATGCAACAGTATAATGTGATTGTTAAGCAAATTTGTATTCCTGAACTTATTTAGGCTTGCCATAACAAAGTTGAATAGTTATTGACTCATGAACTTTCAGCTTCTAATTTGTAATTAATTTGTAAAAATGACATAATTCCACTTTGACATTATGGTGTGTTGTGTGTGTGAGCCCAGAGACACACAATCCATTTTAAATTCAGGCTGTAACAATACAATGTGGAAAAAGGCAATACTTTCTGAAGGCCACTGTATCATGAATTGAATTACTGTTAGGGTAAGGAATTATTCAGCTATACTATTTCTTAAAAAGACACATTTTTAGGATTTTGTGAGTGATTGGTAAATAAATATTTATTTATTTATATAAATATTTCTAAAAGTAAAACTAATTATATTATAATAGTTTTAATTATAGTAGTTATAATATAATAATTATAACATGCTACAGATTTGTATTTTCATATTTCTTCAATCCAGACAGGAAAAGATAACTCATCAAATGCTGTCTTGAGTCTCGACAAGAGTCTCGACCACAATATCAATATTGATCTTTATCGTGGTCATGTGTCACAGTGTCTCCTGACTCCTCCTGTCTCAGCCTCCACTATTTATGCTGCAGTAGTTTATGTGTCGGGGGGCTAGGGTCAGTTTGTTATATCTGGAGTATTTCTCCTGTCTTATCCAGTGTCCTGTGTGAATTCAAGTATGTTCTCTCTAATTCTCTCTTTCTATCTCAGAGGACCTGAGCCCTAAAATCATGCCTCAGGACCACCTGGCCTGATGACTCCTTGTTGTCCCCAGTCCACCTGGCCATGCTGCTGCTCCAGTTTCAACTGACCTGAGCCCTAGGACCATGCCTCAGGACCACCTGGCCTGATGACTCCTTGTTGTCCCCAGTCCACCTGGCCATGCTGCTGCTCCAGTTTCAACAGTTCTGCCTGCGGCTATGGAACCCTGACCTGTTCACCACCTGTCCCAGACCTGCTGTTTTCAACTCTCTAGAGACAGCAGGAGTGGTAGAGATACTCTTAATGATCGGCTATGAAAAACCAACTGACATTTACTCCTGAGGTGCTGACTTGTTGCATCCTCAACAACTACTGTGATTATTATTATTTGACCATGCTGGTAATCTATGAACATCTGAACATCTTGGCCATGTTCTGTTATAATCTCCACCCGGCACAGCCAGAAGAGGACTGGCCACCCCTCATAGCCTGGTTCCTCTCTAGGTTTCTTCCTAGCTTCTGGCCTTTATAGGGAGTTTTTCCTAGCCACCGTGCTTCTACACCTGCATTGCTTGCTGTTTGGGGATTTAGGCTGGGTTTCTGTACAGCACTTTGAGATATCAGCTGATGTAAGAATACATTTAATTTGATTCGTGTTTTTGTGTAGTTGGACAAAGAAATAAATGTAGTCATTTAATATAAATGCCATCTCAATATTAGTGCTACTGGTGAAATCTCTGAGTAAGATCACACTCTGAGTGTGCAATAACCAATGGGCTATTCAACACAACGTGTGTTTATAAGAAATGATCGTGACAAAGATGGAAATTATTGATCAAAAGCAGCAAATAATTTATTCGAGACAAGTCGGTAGACTTGATTTCACTATTTCTTTATATTACAACACAATGAAACATATAGAATGTATTTTTTATTTTTTATTCTTCATTGGAAGTTCCCATAATCAAATCTTCCATCCTTCTGTGACATCATTGGTACAATTGCTTCAAATCTTCTCTTCCTCTGTAGAACGTAAAAGGTTTAAATACACCACTATATCTATTAAAATGGACATAGAGTATCAACAGAAGTGGCTCTTGTTATCAGGTGAATGTTGTTGCGCGCGAAAGAGTGATCGATGTTAAAAGCAGAAGTTGTTGTTTTTGTTGTTGTTGTTGTTGTTGTAAGAGCTCACCTGATGAACGAGGAGGATAGCAATGGCAGAGATTACTATCAATACTACGGCCAGTCCTGCTAAGGGTAGTCTGACGGATGTTTCTCCTGTTACATCATCTCTTCTCTGGGCCTCTGGTGGGGTAAAGCACCCTGGTTCCTCTACAGAAATTCATCACAATCTTTAACAGTCATATCTGAATTCAATACGCATGTTGTTTTTTAGAACTGAGAGATCAATCCTAACTTCAAAATCTGCGTCTTTAACCCAAATTCTCACACAAATCACAATTGAATCAAAGTGTGGGTTCAAAGTTCACATGATAAGTACGTGCATAATGTCTGTATGGATCATTAGCATTAAGCCTTTAGATCGATTAATCCCCAATATTAAATTGCATTCAGTATTACCTGTTATATAGAGTAGGGTACCATTCCCAAACGTCCTCAGGTATGGCGGAGGGTACAGGACTTCTACGGCACAGCGGTACAGGTCAGTGTCATTACCCCTGAGACCAGAGATAGTCAGGCTCACCTTGCCTGGCCTTAACTGGCCCCGACAACGCACCTCCCCCACTCCCTCCACCTGGAAGGCTGTGCTGTTGTGGGTGAAGGAGGAGGTGCACACCTTCTGTTCTTCCTGCTCCCCGTACATCCCCCGGTACAGAGTGATCCATAGCTCCTCCGGTTCATGTCTCCCTGTGTGGTGGTAGGAGCAAAACAGCTCCACCTCACCACGATGACTCACCACACGGTACGGCTGGGTGACCCTCAGGGCTGGAGAGAGAGGCGGGAGAGGGGTGGGTAGAGAGAGAGAGAGAGAGGTGGGAAGAGAGAGAGAGAGAGAGGTGGGAAGAGAGAGAGAGAGAGAGAGAGGTGGGAGAGAGAGGTGGGTAGAGAGAGAGAGAGGTGGGTAGAGAGAGAGAGAGATGGTGAGAGAGAGAAAGGTGGGAGAGAGAGAGAGAGAGAGAGAGAGAGGTCAGATTCCCTCACTGCAACACAATACATCTAACAACTAACTCTGCATTGACTAAATCTAGTCCTTAAAGAAATGTCTTGTATCATATTTGAAAATAACTCACCATTCCACACTGGGAGGCAAAGACCGAGACAGAGAAATGTCAACAGGCTGAGACTCATGATGACGAGAAGAAATACACCTCCAAAAAATATAATCTTCAAGTCTTTCTTTTATATGACCAAGTCTTTCGGAAACAGTTTTGAGATTGTGCTGATTTGATCGACACCATAGAAGCGTGCTTCAATACCAGTAAGACCAAACCACCAATTCAGGTTCATTATTCCATTTATCAACGGAAACTATGCAAGTGAATATAAAGAGAAAAAACACCCAGAGTAAAACACTGAAAATGATTAGTCATATTGAAAATGCTGATTTGTGATATTTTTTTATTTTTTTTTGACGTCAAGCTAAATGTCGATTGGATGATGTTCAGCGCTTCAGAACGCTGAGAACAAATTTATTTATTTATTTTTAAATTTTATTTCACCTTTATTTAACCAGGTATTTATATATATATATAACCCTTTATTTAACCAGGTATTTATATATATATATATAACCCTTTATTTAACCAGGTAGGCAAGTTGAGAACAAGTTATCATTTACAATTGCGACCTGGCCAAGATAAAGCAAAGCAGTTCGACAGATACAACGACACAGAGTTACACATGGAGTAAAACAAACAGACAGTCAATAATACAGTATAAACAAGTCTATATACAATGTGAGCAAATGAGGTGAGATAAGGGAGGTAAAGGCAAAAAAGGCCATGGTGGCAAAGTAAATACAATATAGCAAGTGGAATGATAGTTTTGCAATGGAAGAATGTGCAAAGTAGAAATAAAAATAATGGGGTGCAAAGGAGCAAAATAAATAAATAAACAAGGGCACTGCGTTCATCCACCTCTGGCCTGCTCGCCTCCCTACCACTGAGGAAGTACAGTTCCCGCGCAGCTCAGTCAAAACTGTTCGCTGCTCTGGCCCCCCAATGGTGGAACAAACTCCCTCACGACGCCAGGACAGCGGAGTCAATCACCACCTTCCGGAGACACCTGAAACCCCACCTCTTTCAGGAATACCTAGGATAGGATAAAGTAATCCTTCTCACCCCCCTTAAAAGATTTAGATGCACTATTGTAAAGTGGCTGTTCCACTGGATGTCATAAGGTGAACGCACCAATTTGTAAGTCGCTCTGGATAAGAGCGTCTGCTAAATGACTTAAATGTAATGTAAATGTAAATTAAATACAGTTGGGAAAGAGGTAGTTGTTTGGGCTAAATTATAGGTGGGCTATGTACAGGTGCAGTAATGACGGAGTAGGGGAAGATTGATGAGGGTCACACCACTATTATAGTAGATTAAGTGGTTTGTCTGAAATGGGACCCTATTCCCACATGGTCTGGTCAAAAGGAGTGCCCTAATAATGGGAATAGGTTGCCATTTGAATGAGGGATTATGCACCAACGGCAATCTAACTATTTACGTGTGGTTAGCAGAGATGTGCAGTAGACAGGAGATTTAATAAGATTTGAACTGTTTTCTAGAATAGGTTTGAAAACATCAAGGAGGCCTCCCTCGTCCTTATATAGAACACTACAGAGTCAAAAGGAGTGCACTACAGAGCCCTATAGACCCTGGTCAAAAGGAGTGCACTACAGTCCTATAGACCCTGGTCAAAAGGAGTGCACTACAGAGCCCTATAGACCCTGGTCAAAAGGAGTGCACTACAGAGCCCTATAGACCCTGGTCAAAAGGAGTGCACTACAGAGCCCTATAGACCCTGGTCAAAAGGAGTGCACTACAGAGCCCTATAGACCCTGGTCAAAAGGAGTGCACTACAGAGCCCATAGACCCTGGTCAAAAGGAGTGCACTACAGAGCCCTATAGACCCTGGTCAAAAGGAGTGCACTACAGAGCCCTATAGACCCTGGTCAAAAGGAGTGCACTACAGAGTCCTATAGACCCTGGTCGAAAGGAGTGCACTACAGAGTCCTATAGTCCCTGGTCAAAAGGAGTGCACTACAGAGTCCTATAGACCCTCTGGTTAGGGGCTGAGTCCTACCGAGTCACAATGAAGAACCTCTGGTTAGGGGCTGAGTCCTATCGAGTCACAATGAAGAACCTCTGGTTAGGGGCTGAGTCCTACCGAGTCACAATGAAGAACCTCTGGTTAGGGGCTGAGTCCTACCGAGTCACAATGAAGAACCTCTGGTTAGGGGCTGAGTCCTACCGAGTCACAATGAAGAACCTCTGGTTAGGGACTGAGTCCTACCGAGTCACAATGAAGAACCTCTGGTTAGGGACTGAGTCCTACCGAGTCACAATGAAGAACCTCTGGTTAGGGGCTGAGTCCTACCGAGTCACAATGAAGAACCTCTGGTTAGGGACTGAGTCCTACCGTGTCACAATGAAGCACCTCTGGTTCGGGGCTGAGTCCTACCGAGTCACAATGAAGAAGTTCTGGTTAGGGACTGAGTCTTACCGAGTCACAATGAAGAACCTCTGGTTAGGGACTGAGTCCTACCGAGTCACAATGAAGAACCTCTGGTTAGGGGCTGAGTCCACCGAGTCACAATGAAGAACCTCTGGTTAGGGACTGAGTCCTACCGAGTCACAATGAAGAACCTCTGGTTAGGGACTGAGTCCTACCGAGTCACAATGAAGAACCTCTGGTTAGGGGCTGAGTCCTACCGAGTCACAATGAAGAACCTCTGGTTAGGGGCTGAGGCCTACCGAGTCACAATGAAGAACCTCTGGTTAGGGGCTGAGTCCTACCGAGTTACAATGAAGAACCTCTGGTTAGGGGCTGAGTCCTACCGAGTCACAATGAAGAACCTCTGGTTAGGGACTGAGTCCTACCGAGTCACAATGAAGAACCTCTGGTTAGGGGCTGAGTCCTACCGAGTCACAATGAAGAACCTCTGGTTAGGGACTGAGTCCTACCGAGTCACAATGAAGAACCTCTGGTTAGGGGCTCATTCCTACCGAGTCACAATGAAGAACCTCTGGTTAGGGGCTGAGTCCTACCGAGTCACAATGAAGAACCTCTGGTTAGGGGCTGAGTCCTACCGAGTCACAATGAAGAACCTCTGGTTAGGGGCTGAGTCCTACCGAGTCACAATGAAGCACCTCTGGTTCGGGGCTGAGTCCTACCGTGTCACAATGAAGCACCTCTGGTTAGGGGCTGAGTCCTACCGAGTCACAATGAAGAACCTCTGGTTAGGGGCTGAGTCCTACCGAGTTACAATGAAGAACCTCTGGTTAGGGGCTGAGTCCTACCGAGTCACAATGAAGAAGCTCTGGTTAGGGGCTGAGTCCTACCGAGTCACAATGAAGAAGCTCTGGTTAGGGGCTGAGTCCTACCGTGTCACAATGAAGAACCTCTGGTTAGGGGCTGAGTCCTACCGAGTCACAATGAAGAACCTCTGGTTAGGGGCTGAGTCCTACCGAGTCACAATGAAGAACCTCTGGTTAGGGGCTGAGTCCTACCGAGTCACAATGAAGAACCTCTGGTTAGGGGCTGAGTCCTACCGAGTCACAATGAAGAAGTTCTGGTTAGGGACTGAGTCCTACCGAGTCACAATGAAGAACCTCTGGTTAGGGGCTGAGTCCTACCGAGTCACAATGAAGAACCTCTGGTTAGGGGCTGAGTCCTACCGAGTTACAATGAAGAACCTCTGGTTAGGGGCTGAGTCCTACCGAGTCACAATGAAGAAGCTCTGGTTAGGGGCTGAGTCCTACCGTATCACAATGAAGAACCTCTGGTTAGGGGCTGAGTCCTACCGAGTCACAATGAAGCACCTCTGGTTAGGGGCTGAGTCCTACCGAGTCACAATGAAGAACCTCTGGTTAGGGGCTGAGTCCTACCGAGTCACAATGAAGAACCTCTGGTTAGGGGCTGAGTCCTACCGAGTCACAATGAAGAAGTTCTGGTTAGGGACTGAGTCCTACCGAGTCACAATGAAGAACCTCTGGTTAGGGGCTGAGTCCTACCGAGTCACAATGAAGAACCTCTGGTTAGGGGCTGAGTCCTACCGAGTCACAATGAAGCACCTCTGGTTAGGGGCTGAGTCCTACCGTGTCACAATGAAGCACCTCTAGTTAGGGGCTGAATGTCACAATGAATAACCTCTGGTTAGGGGCTGAGTCCTACCGAGTCACAATGAGGAACCTCTGGTTAGGGGCTGAGTCCTACCGAGTCACAATGAAGCACCTCTGGTTAGGGGCTGAGTCCTACCGAGTCACAATGAAGAACCTCTGGTTAGGGACTGAGTCCTACCGAGTCACAATGAAGAACCCCTGGTTAGGGGCTCATTCCTACCGAGTCACAATGAAGAACCTCTGGTTAGGGGCTGAGTCCTACCGAGTCACAATGAAGCACCTCTGGTTCGGGGCTGAGTCCTACCGTGTCACAATGAAGCACCTCTGGTTAGGGGCTGAGTCCTACCGAGTCACAATGAAGAACCTCTGGTTAGGGGCTGAGTCCTACCGAGTCACAATGAAGAACCTCTGGTTAGGGGCTGAGTCCTACCGAGTCACAATGAAGAACCTCTGGTTAGGGGCTGAGTCCTACCGAGTCACAATGAAGAAGCTCTGGTTAGGGGCTGAGTCCTACCGTGTCACAATGAAGAACCTCTGGTTAGGGGCTGAGTCCTACCGAGTCACAATGAAGAACCTCTGGTTAGGGGCTGAGTCCTACCGAGTCACAATGAAAAACCTCTGGTTAGGGACTGAGTCCTACCGAGTCACAATGAAGAACCTCTGGTTAGGGGCTGAGTCCTACCGAGTCACAATGGAGAACCTCTGGTTAGGGGCTGAGTCCTACCGTGTCACAATGAAGCACCTCTGGTTAGGGGCTGAGTCCTACCGAGTCACAATGAAGAACCTCTGGTTCGGGGCTGAGTCCTACCGTGTCACAATGAAGCACCTCTGGTTAGGGGCTGAGTCCTACCGAGTCACAATGAAGAACCTCTGGTTAGGGGCTGAGTCCTACCGAGTCACAATGAAGAACCTCTGGTTAGGGGCTGAGTCCTACCGAGTCACAATGAAGAACCTCTGGTTAGGGGCTGAGTCCTACCGAGTCACAATGAAGAAGCTCTGGTTAGGGGCTGAGTCCTACCGTGTCACAATGAAGCACCTCTGGTTAGGGGCTGAGTCCTACCGAGTCACAATGAAGAAGTTCTGGTTAGGGACTGAGTCCTACCGAGTCACAATGAAGATCCTCTGGTTAGGGGCTGAGTCCTACTGAGTCACAATGAAGAACCTCTGGTTAGGGGCTGAGTCCTACCGAGTCACAATGAAGAACCTCTGGTTAGGGGCTGAGTCCTACCGTGTCACAATGAAGCACCTCTGGTTCGGGGCTGAGTCCTACCGTGTCACAATGAAACACCTCTGGTTAGGGGCTGAGTCCTACCGAGTCACAATGAAGAAGTTCTGGTTAGGGACTGAGTCCTACCGAGTCACAATGAAGAACCTCTGGTTAGGGACTGAGTCCTACCGAGTCACAATGAAGAACCTCTGGTTAGGGGCTGAGTCCACCGAGTCACAACCTCTGGTTAGGGAAGAAGTCACAATGAAGAACCTCTGGTTAGGGACTGAGTCCTACCGAGTCACAATGAAGAACCTCTGGTTAGGGGCTGAGTCCTACCGAGTCACAATGAAGAACCTCTGGTTAGGGGCTGGACTGAGTCACAATGAAGAACCTCTGGTTAGGGGCTGAGTCCTACCGAGTCACAATGAAGAACCTCTGGTTAGGGGCTGAGTCCTACCGAGTCACAATGAAGAACCTCTGGTTAGGGACTGAGTCCTACCGAGTCACAATGAAGAACCTCTGGTTAGGGGCTGAGTCCTACCGAGTCACAATGAAGAACCTCTGGTTAGGGGAACCTGAGTCCTACCGAGTCACAATGAAGAACCTCTGGTTAGGGGCTGAGTCCTACCGAGTCACAATGAAGAACCTCTGGTTAGGGCTGAGTCCTACCGAGTCACAATGAAGAACCTCTGGTTAGGGGCTGAGTCCTACCGAGTCACAATGAAGCACCTCTGGTTAGGGGCTGAGTCCTACCGTGTCACAATGAAGCACCTCTGGTTAGGGGCTGAGTCCTACCGAGTCACAATGAAGAACCTCTGGTTAGGGGCTGAGTCCTACCGAGTCACAATGAAGAACCTCTGGTTAGGGGCTGAGTCCTACCGAGTCACAATGAAGAACCTCTGGTTAGGGGCTGAGTCCTACCGAGTCACAATGAAGAACCTCTGGTTAGGGGCTGAGAGTCACAATGAAGAACCTCTGGTTAGGGGCTGAGTCCTACCGAGTCACAATGAAGAACCTCTGGTTAGGGGCTGAGTCCTACCGAGTCACAATGAAGAACCTCTGGTTAGGGCTGAGTCCTACCGAGTCACAATGAAGAACCTCTGGTTAGGGGCTGAGTCCTACCGAGTCACAATGAAGAACCTCTGGTTAGGGGCTGAGTCCTACCGAGTCACAATGAAGAAGTTCTGGTTAGGGAAGAACCGAGTCACAATGAAGTCCTCTGGTTAGGGGCTGAGTCCTACCGAGTCACAATGAAGAACCTCTGGTTAGGGGCTGAGTCCTACCGAGTCACAATGAAGAACCTCTGGTTAGGGGCTGAGTCCTACCGAGTCACAATGAAGAACCTCTGGTTAGGGGCTGAGTCCTACCGAGTCACAATGAAGAACCTCTGGTTAGGGGCTGAGTCCTACCGAGTCACAATGAAGAACCTCTGGTTAGGGGCTGAGTCCTACCGTGTCACAATGAAGAACCTCTGGTTAGGGGCTGAGTCCTACCGAGTCACAATGAAGAACCTCTGGTTAGGGGCTGAGTCCTACCGAGTCACAATGAAGAAGTTCTGGTTAGGGACTGAGTCCTACCGAGTCACAATGAAGAACCTCTGGTTAGGGGCTGAGTCCTACCGAGTCACAATGAAGAACCTCTGGTTAGGGGCTGAGTCCTACCGAGTCACAATGAAGCACCTCTGGTTAGGGGCTGAGTCCTACCGTGTCACAATGAAGCACCTCTGGTTAGGGGCTGAGTCCTACCGAGTCACAATGAAGAACCTCTGGTTAGGGGCTGAGTCCTACCGAGTCACAATGAAGAACCTCTGGTTAGGGGCTGAGTCCTACCGAGTCACAATGAAGCACCTCTGGTTAGGGGCTGAGTCCTACCGAGTCACAATGAAGAACCTCTGGTTAGGGACTGAGTCCTACCGAGTCACAATGAAGAACCTCTGGTTAGGGGGGTCACTGAAGTCCTGAGTCCCGAGTCACAATGAAGCACCTCTGGTTCGGGGCTGAGTCCTACCGTGTCACAATGAAGCACCTCTGGTTAGGGGCTGAGTCCTACCGAGTCACAATGAAGAACCTCTGGTTAGGGGCTGAGTTACAATGAAGAACCTCTGGTTAGGGGCTGAGTCCTACCGAGTCACAATGAAGAACCTCTGGTTAGGGGCTGAGTCCTACCGAGTCACAATGAAGAACCTCTGGTTAGGGGCTGAGTCCTACCGTGTCACAATGAAGAACCTCTGGTTAGGGGCTGAGTCCTACCGAGTCACAATGAAGAACCTCTGGTTAGGGGCTGAGTCCTACCGAGTCACAATGAAGAACCTCTGGTTAGGGACTGAGTCCTACCGAGTCACAATGAAGAACCTCTGGTTAGGGGCTGAGTCCTACCGAGTCACAATGAAGAACCTCTGGTTAGGGGCTGAGTCCTACCGTGTCACAATGAAGCACCTCTGGTTAGGGGCTGAGTCCTACCGAGTCACAATGAAGAACCTCTGGTTCGGGGCTGAGGGTCACAATGAAGCACCTCTGGTTAGGGGCTGAGTCCTACCGAGTCACAATGAAGAACCTCTGGTTAGGGGCTGAGTCCTACCGAGTTACAATGAAGAACCTCTGGTTAGGGGCTGAGTCCTACCGAGTCACAATGAAGAACCTCTGGTTAGGGGCTGAGTCCTACCGAGTCACAATGAAGAAGCTCTGGTTAGGGGCTGAGTCCTACCGTGTCACAATGAAGCACCTCTGGTTAGGGGCTGGGGCCTACCGAGTCACAATGAAGAAGTTCTGGTTAGGGACTGAGTCCTACCGAGTCACAATGAAGATCCTCTGGTTAGGGGCTGAGTCCTACCGAGTCACAATGAAGAACCTCTGGTTAGGGGCTGAGTCCTACCGAGTCACAATGAAGAACCTCTGGTTAGGGGCTGAGTCCTACCGTGTCACAATGAAGCACCTCTGGTTCGGGGCTGAGTCCTACCGTGTCACAATGAAGCACCTCTGGTTAGGGGCTGAGTCCTACCGAGTCACAATGAAGAAGTTCTGGTTAGGGACTGAGTCCTACCGAGTCACAATGAAGATCCTCTGGTTAGGGACTGAGTCCTACCGAGTCACAATGAAGATCCTCTGGTTAGGGACTGAGTCCTACCGAGTCACAATGAAGAACCTCTGGTTAGGGGCTGAGTCCTACCGAGTCACAATGAGGAACCTCTGGTTAGGGACTGAGTCCTACCGAGTCACAATGAAGAACCTCTGGTTAGGGGTTGAGTCCTACCGAGTCACAATGAAGAACCTCTGGTTAGGGACTGAGTCCTACCGTGTCACAATGAAGAACCTCTGGTTAGGGGCTGAGTCCTACCGAGTCACAATGAAGAACCTCTGGTTAGGGGCTGAGTCCTACCGAGTCACAATGAAGAACCTCTGGTTAGGGGCTGAGTCCTACCGTGTCACAATGAAGCACCTCTGGTTAGGGGCTGAGTCCTACCGAGTCACAATGAAGAACCTCTGGTTAGGGGCTGAGTCCTACCGAGTCACAATGAAGAACCTCTGGTTAGGGGCTGAGTCCTACCGAGTCACAATGAAGAACCTCTGGTTAGGGGCTGAGTCCTAGTCACAATGAAGAACCTCTGGTTAGGGGCTGAGTCCAATGTCACAATGAAGCACCTCTGGTTAGGGGCTGGGTCCTGAGTCACAATGAAGAACCTCTGGTTAGGGACTGAGTCTTACCGAGTCACAATGAAGATCCTCTGGTTAGGGGCTGAGTCCTACCGAGTCACAATGAAGAACCTCTGGTTAGGGGCTGAGTCCTACCGTGTCACAATGAAGCACCTCTGGTTAGGGACTGAGTCCTACCGTGTCACAATGAAGCACCTCTGGTTCGGGGCTGAGTCCTACCGAGTCACAATGAAGAAGTTCTGGTTAGGGACTGAGTCTTACCGAGTCACAATGAAGAACCTCTGGTTAGGGACTGAGTCCTACCGAGTCACAATGAAGAACCTCTGGTTAGGGGCTGAGTCCTACCGAGTCACAATGAAGAACCTCTGGTTAGGGACTGAGTCCTACCGAGTCACAATGAAGAACCTCTGGTTAGGGGCTGAGTCCTACCGAGTCACAATGAAGAACCTCTGGTTAGGGGTCACAATGAAGAACCTCTGGAGGGGTCCTACCGAGTCACAATGAAGAACCTCTGGTTAGGGGCTGAGTCCTACCGAGTCACAATGAAGAAGCTCTGGTTAGGGGCTGAGTCCTACCGTGTCACAATGAAGCACCTCTGGTTAGGGGCTGGGGCCTACCGAGTCACAATGAAGAAGTTCTGGTTAGGGACTGAGTCCTACCGAGTCACAATGAAGATCCTCTGGTTAGGGGCTGAGTCCTACCGAGTCACAATGAAGAACCTCTGGTTAGGGGCTGAGTCCTACCGAGTCACAATGAAGAACCTCTGGTTAGGGGCTGAGTCCTACCGTGTCACAATGAAGCACCTCTGGTTCGGGGCTGAGTCCTACCGTGTCACAATGAAGCACCTCTGGTTAGGGGCTGGGGCCTACCGAGTCACAATGAAGAAGTTCTGGTTAGGGACTGAGTCCTACCGAGTCACAATGAAGAACCTCTGGTTAGGGACTGAGTCCTACCGAGTCACAATGAAGATCCTCTGGTTAGGGACTGAGTCCTACCGAGTCACAATGAAGAACCTCTGGTTAGGGGCTGAGTCCTGAGTCACAATGAAGAACCTCTGGTTAGGGACTGAGTCCTACCGAGTCACAATGAAGAACCTCTGGTTAGGGGCTGAGTCCTACCGAGTCACAATGAAGAACCTCTGGTTAGGGACTGAGGAGTCACAATGAAGACCTCTGGTTAGGGACTGAGTCCTACCGAGTCACAATGAAGAACCTCTGGTTAGGGGCTGAGGGTCACAATGAACCTCTGGTTAGGGACTGAGTCCTACCGAGTCACAATGAAGAACCTCTGGTTAGGGGCTGAGTCCTACCGAGTCACAATGAAGAACCTCTGGTTAGGGACTGAGTCCTACCGAGTCACAATGAAGAACCTCTGGTTAGGGGCTGAGTCCTACCGAGTCACAATGAAGAACCTCTGGTTAGGGGCTGAGTCCTACCGAGTCACAATGAAGAACCTCTGGTTAGGGGCTGAGTCCTACCGAGTCACAATGAAGAACCTCTGGTTAGGGGCTGAGTCCTGAGTCACAATGAAGAACCTCTGGTTAGGGGCTGAGTCCTACCGTGTCACAATGAAGCACCTCTGGTTAGGGGCTGAGTCCTACCGAGTCACAATGAAGAACCTCTGGTTAGGGGCTGAGTCCTACCGAGTCACAATGAAGAACCTCTGGTTAGGGGCTGAGTCCTACCGAGTCACAATGAAGAACCTCTGGTTAGGGGCTGAGACCGAGTCACAATGAAGAACCTCTGGTTAGGGGCTGAGTCCTACCGAGTCACAATGAAGAACCTCTGGTTAGGGGCTGAATGTCACAATGAGCACCTCTGGTTCGGGGCTGAGTCCTACCGTGTCACAATGAAGCACCTCTGGTTAGGGGCTGAGTCCTACCGAGTCACAATGAAGAACCTCTGGTTAGGGACTGAGTCCTACCGAGTCACAATGAAGAACCTCTGGTTAGGGGCTGAGTCCTACCGAGTCACAATGAAGAACCTCTGGTTAGGGGCTGAGTCCTACCGAGTCACAATGAAGAACCTCTGGTTAGGGGCTGAGTCCTACCGTGTCACAATGAAGCACCTCTGGTTAGGGGCTGAGTCCTACCGTGTCACAATGAAGCACCTCTGGTTAGGGGCTGAGTCCTACCGAGTCACAATGAAGAAGTTCTGGTTAGGGACTGAGTCTTACCGAGTCACAATGAAGAACCTCTGGTTAGGGACTGAGTCCTACCGAGTCACAATGAAGAACCTCTGGTTAGGGACTGAGTCCTACCGAGTCACAATGAAGAACCTCTGGTTAGGGGCTGAGTCTGGTTGAAGAACCTCTGGTTAGGGCTGAGTCCTACCGAGTCACAATGAAGAACCTCTGGTTAGGGGCTGAGTCCTACCGAGTCACAATGAAGAACCTCTGGTTAGGGACTGAGTCCTGAGTCACAATGAAGAACCTCTGGTTAGGGGCTGAGTCCTACCGAGTCACAATGAAGAACCTCTGGTTAGGGGCTGAGTCCTACCGAGTCACAATGAAGAACCTCTGGTTAGGGCTGAGTCCTACCGAGTCACAATGAAGAACCTCTGGTTAGGGGCTGAGTCCTACCGAGTCACAATGAAGCACCTCTGGTTAGGGGCTGAGTCCTACCGTGTCACAATGAAGCACCTCTGGTTAGGGGCTGAGTCCTACCGAGTCACAATGAAGAACCTCTGGTTAGGGGCTGAGTCCTACCGAGTCACAATGAAGAACCTCTGGTTAGGGGCTGAGTCCTACCGAGTCACAATGAAGAACCTCTGGTTAGGGGCTGAGTCCTACCGTGTCACAATGAAGAACCTCTGGTTAGGGGCTGAGTCCTACCGTGTCACAATGAAGAACCTCTGGTTAGGGGCTGAGTCCTACCGAGTCACAATGAAGAAGTTCTGGTTAGGGACTGAGTCCTACCGAGTCACAATGAAGAACCTCTGGTTAGGGGCTGAGTCCTAGTCACAATGAAGAACCTCTGGTTAGGGACTGGAGTCACAATGAAGAACCTCTGGTTAGGGGCTGAGTCCTACCGAGTCACAATGAAGAACCTCTGGTTAGGGGCTGAGTCCTACCGAGTCACAATGAAGAACCTCTGGTTAGGGGCTGAGTCCTACCGTGTCACAATGAAGAACCTCTGGTTAGGGGCTGAGTCCTACCGTGTCACAATGAAGCACCTCTGGTTAGGGGCTGAGTCCTACCGAGTCACAATGAAGAAGTTCTGGTTAGGGACTGAGTCCTACCGAGTCACAATGAAGATCCTCTGGTTAGGGACTGAGTCCTACCGAGTCACAATGAAGAACCTCTGGTTAGGGGCTGAGTCCTACCGAGTCACAATGAAGAACCTCTGGTTAGGGGCTGAGTCCTACCGAGTCACAATGAAGAACCTCTGGTTAGGGACTGAGTCCTACCGAGTCAACAAGAAGTTAGGGGCTGAGTCCTCTGGTCACAATGAAGAACCTCTGGTTAGGGGCTGAGTCCTACCGAGTCACAATGAAGAACCTCTGGTTAGGGGCTCATTCCTACCGAGTCACAATGAAGAACCTCTGGTTAGGGGCTGAGTCCTACCGAGTCACAATGAAGAAAGAAGTCACAATGAAGAACCTCTGGTTAGGGGCTGAGTCCTACCGAGTCACAATGAAGAACCTCTGGTTGAGGGGCTGAAGAGTCCTACCGAGTCACAATGAAGAACCTCTGGTTAGGGGCTGAGTCCTACCGAGTCACAATGAAGAACCTCTGGTTAGGGGCTGAGTCCTACCGAGTCACAATGAAGAACCTCTGGTTAGGGGCTGAGTCCTACCGAGTCACAATGAAGAACCTCTGGTTAGGGGCTGAGTCCTACCGAGTCACAATGAAGAACCTCTGGTTAGGGGCTGAGTCCTACCGAGTCACAATGAAGAACCTCTGGTTAGGGGCTGAGTCCTACCGAGTCACAATGAAGAACCTCTGGTTAGGGGCTGAGTCCTACCGAGTCACAATGAAGAAGCTCTGGTTAGGGGCTGAGTCCTACCGTGTCACAATGAAGAACCTCTGGTTAGGGGCTGAGTCCTACCGAGTCACAATGAAGAACCTCTGGTTAGGGGCTGAGTCCTACCGAGTCACAATGAAGAACCTCTGGTTAGGGACTGAGTCCTACCGAGTCACAATGAAGAACCTCTGGTTAGGGGCTGAGTCCTACCGAGTCACAATGAAGAACCTCTGGTTAGGGGCTGAGTCCTACCGTGTCACAATGAAGCACCTCTGGTTAGGGACTGAGTCACAATGAAGAAGTTCTGGTTAGGGACTGAGTCCACCGAGTCACAATGAAGAACCTCTGGTTAGGGGCTGAGTCCTACCGAGTCACAATGAAGAACCTCTGGTTAGGGGCTGAGTCCTACCGTGTCACAATGAAGCACCTCTGGTTAGGGGCTGAGTCCTACCGTGTCACAATGAAGCACCTCTGGTTAGGGGCTGGGGCCTACCGAGTCACAATGAAGAAGTTCTGGTTAGGGGGACGAGTCCTACCGAGTCACAATGAAGAACCTCTGGTTAGGGACTGAGTCCTACCGAGTCACAATGAAGATCCTCTGGTTAGGGACTGAGTCCTACCGAGTCACAATGAAGAACCTCTGGTTAGGGGCTGAGTCCTACCGAGTCACAATGAAGAACCTCTGGTTAGGGGCTGAGTCCTACCGAGTCACAATGAAGAACCTCTGGTTAGGGGCTGAGTCCTACCGAGTCACAATGAAGAACCTCTGGTTAGGGGCTGAGTCCTACCGAGTCACAATGAAGAACCTCTGGTTAGGGGCTGAGTCCTACCGAGTCACAATGAAGAACCTCTGGTTAGGGGCTGAGTCCTACCGAGTCACAATGAAGAACCTCTGGTTAGGGGCTGAGTCCTACCGAGTCACAATGAAGAACCTCTGGTTAGGGGCTGAGTCCTACCGAGTCACAATGAAGCACCTCTGGTTAGGGGCTGAGTCCTACCGTGTCACAATGAAGCACCTCTGGTTAGGGGCTGAGTCCTACCGTGTCACAATGAAGCACCTCTGGTTAGGGGCTGGGTCCTACCGAGTCACAATGAAGAAGTTCTGGTTAGGGACTGAGTCCTACCGAGTCACAATGAAGACCTCTGGTTAGGGCTGAGTCCTACCGAGTCACAATGAAGACCTCCTGAGTCCTACCGAGTCACAATGAAGAACCTCTGGTTAGGGGCTGAGTCCTACCGAGTCACAATGAAGAACCTCTGGTTAGGGGACTGAGTCCTACCGAGTCACAATGAAGAACCTCTGGTTAGGGGCTGAGTCCTAATGAAGTCACAATGAAGAACCTCTGGTTAGGGACTGAGGTCACAATGAAGAACCTCTGGTTAGGGGCTGAGTCCTACCGAGTCACAATGAAGAACCTCTGGTTAGGGGCTGAGTCCTACCGAGTCACAATGAAGAACCTCTGGTTAGGGCTGAGTCCTACCGAGTCACAATGAAGAACCTCTGGTTAGGGGCTGAGTCCTACCGAGTCACAATGAAGCACCTCTGGTTAGGGGCTGAGGTCACAATGAAGACCTCTGGTTAGGGGCTGAGTCCTACCGAGTCACAATGAAGAACCTCTGGTTAGGGGCTGAGTCCTACCGAGTCACAATGAAGAACCTCTGGTTAGGGGCTGAGTCCTACCGAGTCACAATGTGTCACAAGAAGCACCTCTGGTTAGGGGCTGAGTCCTACCGTGTCACAATGAAGCACCTCTGGTTAGGGGCTGAGTCCTACCGAGTCACAATGAAGAAGTTCTGGTTAGGGGAGTCCTGAGTCACAATGAAGATCCTCTGGTTAGGGACTGAGTCCTACCGAGTCACAATGAAGAACCTCTGGTTAGGGACTGAGTCCTACCGAGTCACAATGAAGAACCTCTGGTTAGGGGCTGAGTCCTACCGAGTCACAATGAAGAACCTCTGGTTAGGGGCTGAGTCCTACCGAGTCACAATGAAGAACCTCTGGTTAGGGGCTGAGTCCTACCGTGTCACAATGAAGCACCTCTGGTTCGGGGCTGAGTCCTACCGTGTCACAATGAAGCACCTCTGGTTAGGGGCTGAGTCCTACCGAGTCACAATGAAGAACCTCTGGTTAGGGACTGAGTCCTACCGAGTCACAATGAAGACCCTCTGGTTAGGGACTGAGTCCTACCGAGTCACAATGAAGAACCTCTGGTTAGGGACTGAGTCCTACCGAGTCACAATGAAGAACCTCTGGTTAGGGGCTGAGTCCTACCGAGTCACAATGAAGAACCTCTGGTTAGGGGCTGAGTCCTACCGAGTCACAATGAAGAACCTCTGGTTCAGTCACAATGAAGAACCTCTGGTTAGGGGCTGAGTCCTACCGAGTCACAATGAAGAACCTCTGGTTAGGGGCTGAGTCCTACCGAGTCACAATGAAGAACCTCTGGTTAGGGGCTGAGTCCTACCGAGTCACAATGAAGAACCTCTGGTTAGGGCTGAGGGTCACAATGAAGAACCTCTGGTTAGGGGCTGAGTCCTACCGAGTCACAATGAAGAACCTCTGGTTAGGGGCTGAGTCCTACCGTGTCACAATGAAGAACCTCTGGTTAGGGGCTGAGTCCTACCGAGTCACAATGAAGAACCTCTGGTTAGGGGCTGAGTCCTACCGAGTCACAATGAAGAACCTCTGGTTAGGGGCTGAGTCCTACCGAGTCACAATGAAGAACCTCTGGTTAGGGGCTGAGTCCTACCGAGTCACAATGAAGAACCTCTGGTTAGGGGCTGAGTCCTACCGTGTCACAATGAAGAACCTCTGGTTAGGGGCTGAGTCCTACCGAGTCACAATGAAGAACCTCTGGTTAGGGGCTGAGTCCTACCGAGTCACAATGAAGAACCTCTGGTTACAAGTCCTGAGTCACAATGAAGAACCTCTGGTTAGGGGCTGAGTCCTACCGTGTCACAATGAAGAACCTCTGGTTAGGGGCTGAGTCCTACCGAGTCACAATGAAGAACCTCTGGTTAGGGGCTGAGTCCTACCGAGTCACAATGAAGAACCTCTGGTTAGGGGCTGAGTCCTACCGAGTCACAATGAAGAACCTCTGGTTAGGGGCTGAGTCCTACCGAGTCACAATGAAGAACCTCTGGTTAGGGGCTGAGTCCTACCGAGTCACAATGAAGCACCTCTGGTTAGGGGCTGAGTCCTACCTGGTTAGGGAGTCACAATGAAGAACCTCTGGTTAGGGGCTGAGTCCTACCGAGTCACAATGAAGAACCTCTGGTTAGGGGCTGAGTCCTACCGTGTCACAATGAAGAACCTCTGGTTAGGGGCTGAGTCCTACCGTGTCACAATGAAGCACCTCTGGTTAGGGGCTGAGTCCTACCGAGTCACAATGAAGAACCTCTGGTTAGGGACTGAGTCCTACCGAGTCACAATGAAGAACCTCTGGTTAGGGACTGAGTCACAATGAAGAACCTCTGGTTAGGGACTGAGTCCTACCGAGTCACAATGAAGAACCTCTGGTTAGGGGCTGAGTCCTACCGAGTCACAATGAAGAACCTCTGGTTAGGGGCTGAGTCCTACCGAGTCACAATGAAGAACCTCTGGTTAGGGGCTGAGTCCTACCGAGTCACAATGAAGCACCTCTGGTTAGGGGCTGAGTCACAATGAAGAACCTCTGGTTAGGGGCTGAGTCCTACCGAGTCACAATGAAGAACCTCTGGTTAGGGGCTGAGTCCTACCGAGTCACAATGAAGAACCTCTGGTTAGGGGCTGAGTCCTACCGAGTCACAATGAAGAACCTCTGGTTAGGGGCTGAGTCCTACCGAGTCACAATGAAGCACCTCTGGTTAGGGGCTGAGTCCTACCGTGTCACAATGAAGCACCTCTGGTTAGGGGCTGAGTCCTACCGAGTCACAATGAAGAACCTCTGGTTAGGGGCTGAGTCCTACCGAGTCACAATGAAGAACCTCTGGTTAGGGGCTGAGTCCTACCGAGTCACAATGAAGAACCTCTGGTTAGGGACTGAGTCCTACCGAGTCACAATGAAGAACCTCTGGTTAGGGACTGAGTCCTACCGAGTCACAATGAAGAACCTCTGGTTAGGGGCTGAGTCCTACCGAGTCACAATGAAGAACCTCTGGTTAGGGGCTGAGTCCTACCGTGTCACAATGAAGAACCTCTGGTTAGGGGCTGAGTCCTACCGAGTCACAATGAAGAACCTCCTGAGTCCTGGTCACAATGAAGAACCTCTGGTTAGGGGCTGAGTCCTACCGTGTCACAATGAAGAACCTCTGGTTAGGGGCTGAGTCCTACCGAGTCACAATGAAGAACCTCTGGTTAGGGACTGAGTCCTACCGAGTCACAATGAAGCACCTCTGGTTAGGGACTGAGTCCTACCGAGTCACAATGAAGAACCTCTGGTTCTGGTTAGAGTCACAATGGGCTGAGTCCTACCGAGTCACAATGAAGAACCTCTGGTTAGGGGCTGAGTCCTACCGAGTCACAATGAAGAACCTCTGGTTAGGGGCTGAGTCCTACCGAGTCACAATGAAGAACCTCTGGTTAGGGGCTGAGTCCTACCGAGTCACAATGAAGAACCTCTGGTTAGGGGCTGAGTAGGTCACAATGAAGAACCTCTGGTTAGGGGCTGAGTCCTACCGAGTCACAATGAAGAACCTCTGGTTAGGGGCTGAGTCCTACCGAGTCACAATGAAGAACCTCTGGTTAGGGGCTGAGTCCTACCGTGTCACAATGAAGCACCTCTGGTTAGGGGCTGAGTCCTACCGAGTCACAATGAAGAAGTTCTGGTTAGGGACTGAGTCTTACCGAGTCACAATGAAGAACCTCTGGTTAGGGACTGAGTCCTACCGAGTCACAATGAAGACCCTCTGGTTAGGGACTGAGTCCTACCGAGTCACAATGAAGAACCTCTGGTTAGGGGCTGAGTCCTACCGAGTCACAATGAAGAACCTCTGGTTAGGGGCTGAGTCCTACCGAGTCACAATGAAGAACCTCTGGTTAGGGGCTGAGTCCTACCGAGTCACAATGAAGAACCTCTGGTTAGGGCTGAGTCCTACCGAGTCACAATGAAGAACCTCTGGTTAGGGACTGAGTCCTAGTCACAATGAAGAACCTCTGGTTAGGGACTGAGTCCTACCGAGTCACAATGAAGAACCTCTGGTTAGGGGCTGAGTCCTACCGAGTCACAATGAAGAACCTCTGGTTAGGGGCTGAGTCCTACCGAGTCACAATGAAGAACCTCTGGTTAGGCTGGAGTCACAATGAAGAACCTCTGGTTAGGGGCTGAGTCCTACCGAGTCACAATGAAGCACCTCTGGTTAGGGGCTGAGTCCTACCGAGTCACAATGAAGAACCTCTGGTTAGGGGCTGAGTCCTACCGAGTCACAATGAAGAACCTCTGGTTAGGGACTGAGTCCTACCGTGTCACAATGAAGAACCTCTGGTTAGGGGCTGAGTCCTGAGTCACAATGAAGAACCTCTGGTTAGGGGCTGAGTCCTACCGAGTCACAATGAAGAACCTCTGGTTAGGGACTGAGTCCTACCGAGTCACAATGAAGCACCTCTGGTTAGGGACTGAGTCCTACCGAGTCACAATGAAGAACCTCTGGTTAGGGGCTGAGTCCTACCGAGTCACAATGAAGAACCTCTGGTTAGGGGCTGAGTCCTACCGAGTCACAATGAAGAACCTCTGGTTAGGGCTGAGTCCTGAGTCACAATGAAGAACCTCTGGTTAGGGGCTGAGTCCTACCGAGTCACAATGAAGCACCTCTGGTTAGGGGCTGAGTCCTACCGTGTCACAATGAAGCACCTCTGGTTAGGGGCTGAGTCCTACCGAGTCACAATGAAGAACCTCTGGTTAGGGGCTGAGTCCTACCGAGTCACAATGAAGAACCTCTGGTTAGGGGCTGAGTCCTACCGAGTCACAATGAAGAACCTCTGGTTAGGGGCTGAGTCCTACCGAGTCACAATGAAGAACCTCTGGTTAGGGGCTGAGTCCTACCGAGTCACAATGAAGAAGCTCTGGTTAGGGGCTGAGTCCTACCGTGTCACAATGAAGAACCTCTGGTTAGGGGCTGAGTCCTACCGAGTCACAATGAAGAACCTCTGGTTAGGGACTGAGTCCTACCGAGTCACAATGAAGAACCTCTGGTTAGGGACTGAGTCCTACCGAGTCACAATGAAGAACCTCTGGTTAGGGGCTGAGTCCTACCGAGTCACAATGAAGAACCTCTGGTTAGGGGCTGAGTCCTACCGTGTCACAATGAAGCACCTCTGGTTAGGGGCTGAGTCCTACCGAGTCACAATGAAGAACCTCTGGTTAGGGGCTGAGTCCTAACGAGTTACAATGAAGAACCTCTGGTTAGGGGCTGAGTCCTACCGTGTCACAATGAAGAACCTCTGGTGAGGGGCTGAGTCCTACCGAGTCACAATGAAGAACCTCTGGTTAGGGACTGAGTCCTACCAGTCACAATGAAGAACCTCTGGTTAGGGCTGAGTCCTACCGAGTCACAATGAAGAACCTCTGGTTAGGGACTGAGTCCTACCGAGTCACAATGAAGAACCTCTGGTTAGGGGCTGAGTCCTACCGAGTCACAATGAAGAACCTCTGGTTAGGGGCTGAGTCCTACCGAGTCACAATGAAGAACCTCTGGTTAGGGGCTGAGTCCTACCGAGTCACAATGAAGCACCTCTGGTTAGGGGCTGAGTCCTACCGTGTCACAATGAAGAACCTCTGGTTAGGGGCTGAGTCCTACCGAGTCACAATGAAGAACCTCTGGTTAGGGGCTGAGTCCTACCGAGTCACAATGAAGAACCTCTGGTTAGGGGCTGAGTCCTACCGAGTCACAATGAAGAACCTCTGGTTAGGGACTGAGTCCTACTGAGTCACAATGAAGAACCTCTGGTTAGGGACTGAGTCGAGTCACAATGAAGAACCTCTGGTTAGGGGCTGAGTCCTACCGAGTCACAATGAAGAACCTCTGGTTAGGGGCTGAGTCCTAAGTCACAATGAAGAACCTCTGGTTAGGGGCTGAGTCCTACCGAGTCACAATGAAGCACCTCTGGTTAGGGGCTGAGTCCTACCGTGTCACAATGAAGAACCTCTGGTTAGGGGCTGAGTCCTACCGAGTCACAATGAAGAACCTCTGGTTAGGGGCTGAGTCCTACCGAGTACAATGAAGAACCTCTGGTTAGGGGCTGAGTCCTACCGAGTCACAATGAAGAACCTCTGGTTAGGGGCTGAGTCCTACCGAGTCACAATGAAGAACCTCTGGTTAGGGGCTGAGTCCTACCGTGTCACAATGAAGAACCTCTGGTTAGGGGCTGAGTCCTACCAAGTCACAATGAAGCACCTCTGGTTAGGGGCTGAGTCCTACCGAGTCACAATGAAGAACCTCTGGTTAGGGGCTGAGTCCTACCGTGTCACAATGAAGCACCTCTGGTTAGGGGCTGAGTCCTACCGTGTCACAATGAAGCACCTCTGGTTAGGGGCTGAGTCCTACCGAGTCACAATGAAGAACCTCTGGTTAGGGGCTGAGTCCTACCGAGTCACAATGAAGAACCTCTGGTTAGGGGCTGAGTCCTACCGTGTCACAATGAAGAACCTCTGGTTAGGGGCTGAGTCCTACCGAGTCACAATGAAGAACCTCTGGTTAGGGGCTGAGTCCTACCGAGTCACAATGAAGAACCTCTGGTTAGGGGCTGAGTCCTACCGTGTCACAATGAAGAACCTCTGGTTAGGGGCTGAGTCCTACCGAGTCACAATGAAGAACCTCTGGTTAGGGTCACTGAAGCACCTCTGGTCCTACCGTGTCACAATGAAGCACCTCTGGTTAGGGGCTGAGTCCTACCGAGTCACAATGAAGAACCTCTGGTTAGGGACTGAGGAGTCACAATGAAGTCTGGTTAGGGACTGAGTCCTACCGAGTCACAATGAAGAACCTCTGGTTAGGGGCTGAGTCCTACCGAGTCACAATGAAGAACCTCTGGTTAGGGGCTGAGTCCTACCGAGTCACAATGAAGAACCTCTGGTTAGGGGCTGAGTCCTACCGAGTCACAATGAAGAACCTCTGGTTAGGGGCTGAGTCCTACCGAGTCACAATGAAGAACCTCTGGTTAGGGACTGAGTCCTACAGAGTCACAATGAAGAACCTCTGGTTAGGGACTGAGTCCTACCGAGTCACAATGAAGCACCTCTGGTTAGGGACTGAGTCCTACCGAGTCACAATGAAGCACCTCTGGTTAGGGGCTGAGTCCTACCGAGTCACAATGAAGAACCTCTGGTTAGGGGCTGAGGGTCACAATGAAGAACCTCTGGTTAGGGCTGAGTCCTACCGAGTCACAATGAAGAACCTCTGGTTAGGGGCTGAGTCCTACCGAGTCACAATGAAGCACCTCTGGTTCGGGGCTGAGGTGTCACAATGAAGACCTCTGGTTAGGGGCTGAGTCCTACCGAGTCACAATGAAGAACCTCTGGTTAGGGGCTGAGTCCTACCGAGTCACAATGAAGAACCTCTGGTTAGGGGCTGAGTCCTACCGAGTCACAATGAAGAACCTCTGGTTAGGGGCTGAGTCCTACCGAGTCACAATGAAGAACCTCTGGTTAGGGGCTGAGTCCTACCGAGTCACAATGAAGAACCTCTGGTTAGGGGCTGAGTCCTACCGTGTCACAATGAAGAACCTCTGGTTAGGGGCTGAGTCCTACCGAGTCACAATGAAGAACCTCTGGTTAGGGAGTCCTGAGTCAATGAAGAACCTCTGGTTAGGGACTGAGTCCTACCGAGTCACAATGAAGAACCTCTGGTTAGGGGCTGAGTCCTACCGAGTCACAATGAAGAACCTCTGGTTAGGGGCTGAGTCCTACCGAGTCACAATGAAGAACCTCTGGTTAGGGGCTGAGTCCTACCGAGTCACAATGAAGAACCTCTGGTTAGGGGCTGAGTCCTACCGAGTCACAATGAAGAACCTCTGGTTAGGGGCTGAGTCCTACCGTGTCACAATGAAGAACCTCTGGTTAGGGGCTGACGAGTCACAATGAAGAACCTCTGGTTAGGGACTGAGTCCTACCGAGTCACAATGAAGAACCTCTGGTTAGGGGCTGAGTCCTACCGAGTCACAATGAAGAACCTCTGGTTAGGGGCTGAGTCCTACCGAGTCACAATGAAGAACCTCTGGTTAGGGGCTGAGTCCTACCGAGTCACAATGAAGAACCTCTGGTTAGGGGCTGAGTCCTCCGTGTCACAATGAAGCACCTCTGGTTAGGGCTGAGTCCTACCGTGTCACAATGAAGCACCTCTGGTTAGGGGCTGAGTCCTACCGAGTCACAATGAAGAACCTCTGGTTAGGGGCTGAGTCCTAGAGTCACAATGAAGAACCTCTGGTTAGGGGCTGAGTCCTACCGAGTCACAATGAAGAACCTCTGGTTAGGGACTGAGTCCTACCGAGTCACAATGAAGAACCTCTGGTTAGGGGCTGAGTCCTACCGAGTCACAATGAAGAACCTCTGGTTAGGGGCTGAGTCCTACCGAGTCACAATGAAGAACCTCTGGTTAGGGGCTGAGTCCTACCGAGTCACAATGAAGAACCTCTGGTTAGGGGCTGAGTCCTACCGAGTCACAATGAAGCACCTCTGGTTAGGGGCTGAGTCCTACCGTGTCACAATGAAGAACCTCTGGTTAGGGGCTGAGTCCTACCGAGTCACAATGAAGAACCTCTGGTTCTGAGTTAGTCACAATGAAGAACCTCTGGTTAGGGGCTGAGTCCTACCGAGTCACAATGAAGAACCTCTGGTTAGGGGCTGAGTCCTACCGAGTCACAATGAAGAACCTCTGGTTAGGGGCTGAGTCCTACCGTGTCACAATGAAGAACCTCTGGTTAGGGGCTGAGTCCTACCGAGTCACAATGAAGAACCTCTGGTTAGGGGCTGAGTCCTACCGAGTCACAATGAAGAACCTCTGGTTAGGGGCTGAGTCCTACCGAGTCACAATGAAGCACCTCTGGTTCGGGGCTGAGTCCTACCGTGTCACAATGAAGAACCTCTGGTTAGGGGCTGAGTCCTACCGTGTCACAATGAAGAACCTCTGGTTAGGGGCTGAGTCCTACCGAGTCACAATGAAGAAGCTCTGGTTAGGGGCTGAGTCCTACCGTGTCACAATGAAGAACCTCTGGTTAGGGGCTGAGTCCTACCGAGTCACAATGAAGAACCTCTGGTTAGGGGCTGAGTCCTACCGAGTCACAATGAAGAACCTCTGGTTAGGGGCTGAGTCCTACCGTGTCACAATGAAGCACCTCTGGTTAGGGGCTGAGTCCTACCGAGTCACAATGAAGAAGTTCTGGTTAGGGACTGAGTCCTACCGAGTCACAATGAAGAACCTCTGGTTAGGGGCTGAGTCCTACCGAGTCACAATGAAGAACCTCTGGTTAGGGACTGAGTCCTACCGAGTCACAATGAAGCACCTCTGGTTAGGGGCTGAGTCCTACCGAGTCACAATGAAGAACCTCTGGTTAGGGGCTGAGTCCTACCGAGTCACAATGAAGAACCTCTGGTTAGGGACTGAGTCCTACCGAGTCACAATGAAGAACCTCTGGTTAGGGGCTGAGTCCTACCGAGTCACAATGAAGAACCTCTGGTTAGGGACTGAGTCCTACCGAGTCACAATGAAGAACCTCTGGTTAGGGACTGAGTCCTACAAAGTCACAATGAAGCACCTCTGGTTAGGGACTGAGTCCTACCGAGTCACAATGAAGAACCTCTGGTTAGGGGCTGAGTCCTACCGAGTCACAATGAAGAACCTCTGGTTAGGGGCTGAGTCCTACCGAGTCACAATGAAGAACCTCTGGTTAGGGGCTGAGTCCTACCGAGTCACAATGAAGAACCTCTGGTTAGGGGCTGAGTCCTACCGAGTCACAATGAAGAACCTCTGGTTAGGGGCTGAGTCCTACCTGTCACAATGAAGAACCTCTGGTTAGGGGCTGAGTCCTACCGAGTCACAATGAAGAACCTCTGGTTAGGGGCTGAGTCCTACCGAGTCACAATGAAGAACCTCTGGTTAGGGGCTGAGTCCTACCGAGTCACAATGAAGAACCTCTGGTTAGGGGCTGAGTCCTACCGAGTCACAATGAAGAACCTCTGGTTAGGGGCTGAGTCCTACCGAGTCACAATGAAGAACCTCTGGTTAGGGGCTGAGTCCTACCGAGTCACAATGAAGAACCTCTGGTTAGGGGCTGAGTCCTACCGAGTCACAATGAAGAACCTCTGGTTAGGGGCTGAGTCCTACCGAGTCACAATGAAGAACCTCTGGTTAGGGGCTGAGTCCTACCGAGTCACAATGAAGAACCTCTGGTTCTGAGTTAGTCACAATGAAGCACCTCTGGTTAGGGGCTGAGTCCTACCGAGTCACAATGAAGAACCTCTGGTTAGGGACTGAGTCCTACCGAGTCACAATGAAGAACCTCTGGTTAGGGGCTGAGTCCTACCGAGTCACAATGAAGAACCTCTGGTTAGGGGCTGAGTCCTACCGAGTCACAATGAAGAACCTCTGGTTAGGGGCTGAGTCCTACCGAGTCACAATGAAGAACCTCTGGTTAGGGGCTGAGTCCTACCGTGTCACAATGAAGCACCTCTGGTTAGGGGCTGAGTCCTACCGAGTCACAATGAAGAACCTCTGGTTAGGGGCTGAGTCCTGAGTCACAATACCTCTGGTTAGGGGCTGAGTCCTACCGTGTCACAATGAAGCACCTCTGGTTAGGGGCTGAGTCCTACCGAGTCACAATGAAGAACCTCTGGTTAGGGGCTGAGTCCTACCGAGTCACAATGAAGAACCTCTGGTTAGGGGCTGAGTCCTACCGAGTCACAATGAAGAACCTCTGGTTAGGGCTGAGTCCTACCGAGTCACAATGAAGAACCTCTGGTTAGGGACTGAGTCCTACCGAGTCACAATGAAGAACCTCTGGTTAGGGGCTGAGTCCTACCGAGTCACAATGAAGAACCTCTGGTTAGGGGCTGAGTCCTACCGAGTCACAATGAAGAACCTCTGGTTAGGGGCTGAGTCCTACCGAGTCACAATGAAGCACCTCTGGTTAGGGGCTGAGTCCTACCGTGTCACAATGAAGCACCTCTGGTTAGGGGCTGAGTCCTACCGAGTCACAATGAAGAACCTCTGGTTAGGGGCTGAGTCCTACCGAGTCACAATGAAGAACCTCTGGTTAGGGGCTGAGTCCTACCGAGTCACAATGAAGAACCTCTGGTTAGGGGCTGAGTCCTACCGAGTCACAATGAAGAACCTCTGGTTAGGGGCTGAGTCCTACCGTGTCACAATGAAGAACCTCTGGTTAGGGGCTGAGTCCTACCGAGTCACAATGAAGAACCTCTGGTTAGGGGCTGAGTCCTACCGAGTCACAATGAAGAACCTCTGGTTAGGGGCTGAGTCCTACCGTGTCACAATGAAGAACCTCTGGTTAGGGGCAACCGTGTCACAATGAAGAACCTCTGGTTAGGGGCTGAGTCCTACCGTGTCACAATGAAGAACCTCTGGTTAGGGGCTGAGTCCTACCGAGTCACAATGAAGAACCTCTGGTTAGGGGCTGAGTCCTACCGTGTCACAATGAAGAACCTCTGGTTAGGGGCTGAGTCCTACCGAGTCACAATGAAGAACCTCTGGTTAGGGGCTGAGTCCTGAGTCACAATGAAGAACCTCTGGTTAGGGGCTGAGTCCTACCGTGTCACAATGAAGAACCTCTGGTTAGGGGCTGAGTCCTACCGAGTCACAATGAAGAACCTCTGGTTAGGGGCTGAGTCCTACCGAGTCACAATGAAGAACCTCTGGTTAGGGGCTGAGTCCTACCGAGTCACAATGAAGAACCTCTGGTTAGGGACTGAGTCCTACCGAGTCACAATGAAGAACCTCTGGTTAGGGGCTGAGTCCTACCGAGTCACAATGAAGAACCTCTGGTTAGGGGCTGAGTCCTACCGAGTCACAATGAAGAACCTCTGGTTAGGGCTGAGAGTCCAATGAAGAACCTCTGGTTAGGGGCTGAGTCCTACCGAGTCACAATGAAGAACCTCTGGTTAGGGCTGAGTCCTACCGAGTCACAATGAAGAACCTCTGGTTAGGGACTGAGTCCTACAAAGTCACAATGAAGCACCTCTGGTTAGGGACTGAGTCCTGTCACAATGAAGAACCTCTGGTTAGGGGCTGAGTCCTACCGAGTCACAATGAAGAACCTCTGGTTAGGGGCTGAGTCCTACCGAGTCACAATGAAGAACCTCTGGTTAGGGGCTGAGTCCTACCGAGTCACAATGAAGAACCTCTGGTTAGGGGCTGAGTCCTACCGAGTCACAATGAAGAACCTCTGGTTAGGGGCTGAGTCCTACCGAGTCACAATGAAGAACCTCTGGTTAGGGGCTGAGTCCTACCGAGTCACAATGAAGAACCTCTGGTTAGGGGCTGAGTCCTACCGAGTCACAATGAAGAACCTCTGGTTAGGGGCTGAGTCCTACCGAGTCAATGAACAATGAAGTCACAACCTCTGGTTAGGGGCTGAGTCCTACCGAGTCACAATGAAGAACCTCTGGTTAGGGGCTGAGTCCTACCGTGTCACAATGAAGAACCTCTGGTTAGGGGCTGAGTCCTACCGAGTCACAATGAAGAACCTCTGGTTAGGGGCTGAGTCCTACCGAGTCACAATGAAGAACCTCTGGTTCTGGTTACCGGTCACAATGAAGAACCTCTGAGTCCTACCGTGTCACAATGAAGAACCTCTGGTTAGGGGCTGAGTCCTACCGTGTCACAATGAAGAACCTCTGGTTAGGGGCTGAGTCCTACCGAGTCACAATGAAGAACCTCTGGTTAGGGGCTGAGTCCTGTCACAATGAAGAACCTCTGGTTAGGGGCTGAGTCCTACCGAGTCACAATGAAGAACCTCTGGTTAGGGGCTGAGTCCTACCGAGTCACAATGAAGAACCTCTGGTTAGGGGCTGAGTCCTACCGAGTCACAATGAAGAACCTCTGGTTAGGGGCTGAGTCCTACCGAGTCACAATGAAGAACCTCTGGTTAGGGGCTGAGTCCTACCGAGTCACAATGAAGAACCTCTGGTTAGGGGCTGAGTCTGGTCACAATGAAGAACCTCTGGTTAGGGGCTGAGTCCTACCGAGTCACAATGAAGAACCTCTGGTTAGGGGCTGAGTCCTACCGAGTCACAATGAAGAACCTCTGGTTAGGGGGGCTGAAGTCCTACCGAGTCACAATGAAGAACCTCTGGTTAGGGGCTGAGTCCTACCGTGTCACAATGAAGAACCTCTGGTTAGGGGCTGAGTCCTACCGAGTCACAATGAAGAACCTCTGGTTAGGGGCTGAGTCCTACCGAGTCACAATGAAGAACCTCTGGTTAGGGGCTGAGTCCTACCGAGTCACAATGAAGAACCTCTGGTTAGGGGCTGAGTCCTACCGAGTCACAATGAAGAACCTCTGGTTAGGGGCTGAGTCCTACCGAGTCACAATGAAGAACCTCTGGTTAGGGGCTGAGTCCTACCGAGTCACAATGAAGAACCTCTGGTTAGGGGCTGAGTCCTACCGTGTCACAATGAAGAACCTCTGGTTAGGGGCTGAGTCCTACCGAGTCACAATGAAGAACCTCTGGTTAGGGGCTGAGTCCTACCGAGTCACAATGAAGAACCTCTGGTTAGGGGCTGAGTCCTACCGTGTCACAATGAAGAACCTCTGGTTAGGGGCTGAGTCCTACCGTGTCACAATGAAGAACCTCTGGTTAGGGGCTGAGTCCTACCGTGTCACAATGAAGAACCTCTGGTTAGGGGCTGAGTCCTACCGAGTCACAATGAAGAACCTCTGGTTAGGGGCTGAGTCCTACCGTGTCACAATGAAGAACCTCTGGTTAGGGGCTGAGTCCTACCGAGTCACAATGAAGAAGCTCTGGTTAGGGGCTGAGTCCGAGTCACAATGAAGAACCTCTGGTTAGGGGCTGAGTCCTACCGAGTCACAATGAAGAACCTCTGGTTAGGGGCTGAGTCCTACCGTGTCACAATGAAGCACCTCTGGTTAGGGGCTGAGTCCTACGAGTCACAATGAAGAAGTTCTGGTTAGGGACTGAGTCCTACCGAGTCACAATGAAGAACCTCTGGTTAGGGGCTGGGAGTCACAATGAAGAACCTCTGGTTAGGGCTGAGTCCTACCGAGTCACAATGAAGAACCTCTGGTTAGGGGCTGAGTCCTACCGAGTCACAATGAAGAACCTCTGGTTAGGGGCTGAGTCCTACCGAGTCACAATGAAGAACCTCTGGTTAGGGGCTGAGTCCTACCGAGTCACAATGAAGAACCTCTGGTTAGGGGCTGAGTCCTACCGAGTCACAATGAAGAACCTCTGGTTAGGGACTGAGTCCTACCGAGTCACAATGAAGAACCTCTGGTTAGGGACTGAGTCCTACAAAGTCACAATGAAGAACCTCTGGTTAGGGACTGAGTCCTACCGAGTCACAATGAAGAACCTCTGGTTAGGGGCTGAGTCCTACCGAGTCACAATGAAGAACCTCTGGTTAGGGGCTGAGTCCTACCGAGTCACAATGAAGAACCTCTGGTTAGGGGCTGAGTCCTACCGAGTCACAATGAAGAACCTCTGGTTAGGGGCTGAGTCCTACCGTGTCACAATGAAGAACCTCTGGTTAGGGGCTGAGTCCTACCGAGTCACAATGAAGAACCTCTGGTTAGGGGCTGAGTCCTACCGAGTCACAATGAAGAACCTCTGGTTAGGGGCTGAGTCCTACCGAGTCACAATGAAGAACCTCTGGTTAGGGACTGAGTCCTACCGAGTCACAATGAAGAACCTCTGGTTAGGGGGTCCTACCGAGTCACAATGAAGAACCTCTGGTTAGGGGCTGAGTCCCGAGTCACAATGAAGAACCTCTGGTTAGGGGCTGAGTCCTACCGAGTCACAATGAAGAACCTCTGGTTAGGGGCTGAGTCCTACCGAGTCACAATGAAGAACCTCTGGTTAGGGCTGAGTCCTACCGTGTCACAATGAAGAACCTCTGGTTAGGGGCTGAGTCCTACCGAGTCACAATGAAGAACCTCTGGTTAGGGGCTGAGTCCTACCGAGTCACAATGAAGAACCTCTGGTTAGGGGCTGAGTCCTACCGAGTCACAATGAAGAACCTCTGGTTAGGGGCTGAGTCCTACCGAGTCACAATGAAGAACCTCTGGTTAGGGGCTGAGTCCTACCGTGTCACAATGAAGAACCTCTGGTTAGGGGCTGAGTCACAATGAAGAACCTCTGGTTAGGGGCTGAGTCCTACCGAGTCACAATGAAGAACCTCTGGTTAGGGGCTGAGTCCTACCGTGTCACAATGAAGAACCTCTGGTTAGGGGCTGAGTCCTGAGTCACAATGAAGAACCTCTGGTTAGGGACTGAGTCCTACCGAGTCACAATGAAGAACCTCTGGTTAGGGGCTGAGTCCTACCGAGTCACAATGAAGAACCTCTGGTTAGGGACTGAGTCCTACCGAGTCACAATGAAGAACCTCTGAAGCACCTCTGGTTAGGGCTGAGTCCTACCGAGTCACAATGAAGAACCTCTGGTTAGGGGCTGAGTCCTACCGAGTCACAATGAAGAACCTCTGGTTAGGGGCTGAGTCCTACCGAGTCACAATGAAGAACCTCTGGTTAGGGGCTGAGTCCTACCGAGTCACAATGAAGCACCTCTGGTTAGGGGCTGAGTCCTACCGTGTCACAATGAAGCACCTCTGGTTAGGGGCTGAGTCCAAGTCACAATGAAGAACCTCTGGTTAGGGGCTGAGTCCTACCGAGTCACAATGAAGAACCTCTGGTTAGGGGCTGAGTCCTACCGAGTCACAATGAAGAACCTCTGGTTAGGGGACTGAGTCCTACCGAGTCACAATGAAGAACCTCTGGTTAGGGCTGAGTCCTACCGAGTCACAATGAAGAACCTCTGGTTAGGGGCTGAGTCCTACCGAGTCACAATGAAGAACCTCTGGTTAGGGGCTGAGTCCTACCGAGTCACAATGAAGAACCTCTGGTTAGGGGCTGAGTCCTACCGAGTCACAATGAAGACCTCTGGTTAGGGGCTGAGTCCTACCGTGTCACAATGAAGAACCTCTGGTTAGGGGCTGAGTCCTACCGAGTCACAATGAAGAACCTCTGGTTAGGGGCTGAGTCCTACCGAGTCACAATGAAGAACCTCTGGTTAGGGGCTGAGTCCTACCGAGTCACAATGAAGAACCTCTGGTTAGGGGCTGAGTCCTACCGAGTCACAATGAAGAACCTCTGGTTAGGGGCTGAGTCCTACCGTGTCACAATGAAGAACCTCTGGTTAGGGGCTGAGTCCTACCGAGTCACAATGAAGAACCTCTGGTTAGGGGCTGAGTCCTACCGAGTCACAATGAAGCACCTCTGGTTAGGGGCTGAGTCCTACCGTGTCACAATGAAGCACCTCTGGTTAGGGGCTGAGTCCTACCGTGTCACAATGAAGAACCTCTGGTTAGGGGCTGAGTCCTACCGAGTCACAATGAAGTCCTCTGGTTAGGGGCTGAGTCCTACCGTGTCACAATGAAGAACCTCTGGTTAGGGGCTGAGTCCTACCGAGTCACAATGAAGAACCTCTGGTTAGGGGCTGAGTCCTACCGAGTCACAATGAAGAACCTCTGGTTAGGGGCTGAGTCCTACCGAGTCACAATGAAGAACCTCTGGTTAGGGGCTGAGTCCTACCGAGTCACAATGAAGAACCTCTGGTTAGGGGCTGAGTCCTACCGAGTCACAATGAAGAACCTCTGGTTAGGGGCTGAGTCCTACCGAGTCACAATGAAGAACCTCTGGTTAGGGGCTGAGTCCTACCGAGTCACAATGAAGAACCTCTGGTTAGGGGCTGAGTCCTACCGAGTCACAATGAAGAACCTCTGGTTAGGGGCTGAGTCCTACCGTGTCACAATGAACCTCTGGTTAGGGGCTGAGTCCTACCGAGTCACAATGAAGAACCTCTGGTTAGGGGCTGAGTCCTACCGAGTCACAATGAAGAACCTCTGGTTAGGGGCTGAGTCCTACCGTGTCACAATGAAGAACCTCTGGTTAGGGGCTGAGGTCACAATGAAGCACCTCTGGTTAGGGGCTGAGTCCTACCGAGTCACAATGAAGAACCTCTGGTTAGGGGCTGAGTCCTACCGAGTCACAATGAAGAAGCTCTGGTTAGGGGCTGAGTCCTACCGTGTCACAATGAAGAACCTCTGGTTAGGGGCTGAGTCCTACCGAGTCACAATGAAGAACCTCTGGTTAGGGGCTGAGTCCTACCGAGTCACAATGAAGAACCTCTGGTTAGGGGCTGAGTCCTACCGAGTCACAATGAAGAACCTCTGGTTAGGGGCTGAGTCCTACCGTGTCACAATGAAGCACCTCTGGTTAGGGGCTGAGTCCTACCGAGTCACAATGAGTCTGAAGAACCTCTGGTTAGGGACTGAGTCCTACCGAGTCACAATGAAGAACCTCTGGTTAGGGGCTGAGTCCTACCGAGTCACAATGAAGAACCTCCTGAGTCTGTCACAATGAAGCACCTCTGGTTAGGGGCTGAGTCCTACCGAGTCACAATGAAGAACCTCTGGTTAGGGGCTGAGTCCTACCGAGTCACAATGAAGAACCTCTGGTTAGGGGCTGAGTCCTACCGAGTCACAATGAAGAACCTCTGGTTAGGGGCTGAGTCCTACCGAGTCACAATGAAGAACCTCTGGTTAGGGACTGAGTCCTACCGAGTCACAATGAAGAACCTCTGGTTAGGGGCTGAGTCCTACCGAGTCACAATGAAGAACCTCTGGTTAGGGGAGTCCTACCGAGTCACAATGAAGAACCTCTGGTTAGGGGCTGAGTCCTACCGAGTCACAATGAAGAACCTCTGGTTAGGGGCTGAGTCCTACCGAGTCACAATGAAGAACCTCTGGTTAGGGCACCTCTGGTTAGGGGCTGAGTCCTACCGTGTCACAATGAAGCACCTCTGGTTAGGGGCTGAGTCCTACCGAGTCACAATGAAGAACCTCTGGTTAGGGGCTGAGTCCTACCGAGTCACAATGAAGAACCTCTGGTTAGGGGCTGAGTCCTACCGAGTCACAATGAAGAACCTCTGGTTAGGGGCTGAGTCCTACCGAGTCACAATGAAGAACCTCTGGTTAGGGGCTGAGTCCTACCGAGTCACAATGAAGAACCTCTGGTTAGGGGCTGAGTCCTACCGAGTCACAATGAAGAACCTCTGGTTAGGGGCTGAGTCCTACTAGTCACAATGAAGAACCTCTGGTTAGGGGCTGAGTCCTGTGTCACAATGAAGAACCTCTGGTTAGGGGCTGAGAGTCACAATGAAGAACCTCTGGTTAGGGGCTGAGTCCTACCGTCACAATGAAGAACCTCTGGTTAGGGGCTGAGTCCTACCGAGTCACAATGAAGAACCTCTGGTTAGGGGCTGAGTCCTACCGAGTCACAATGAAGAACCTCTGGTTAGGGGCTGAGTCCTACCGTGTCACAATGAAGAACCTCTGGTTAGGGGCTGAGTCCTACCGAGTCACAATGAAGAACCTCTGGTTAGGGGCTGAGTCTGGTTAGGGCTGAGTCCTACCGTGTCACAATGAAGAACCTCTGGTTAGGGGCTGAGTCCTACCGTGTCACAATGAAGAACCTCTGGTTAGGGGCTGAGTCCTACCGTGTCACAATGAAGAACCTCTGGTTAGGGGCTGAGTCCTACCGAGTCACAATGAAGAACCTCTGGTTAGGGGCTGAGTCCTACCGTGTCACAATGAAGAACCTCTGGTTAGGGGCTGAGTCCTACCGAGTCACAATGAAGAACCTCTGGTTAGGGGCTGAGTCCTACCGAGTCACAATGAAGAACCTCTGGTTAGGGGCTGAGTCCTACCGAGTCACAATGAAGAACCTCTGGTTAGGGGCTGAGTCCTACCGTGTCACAATGAAGCACCTCTGGTTCGGGGCTGGTCCTGAGTCACAATGAAGAAGTTCTGGTTAGGGACTGAGTCCTACCGAGTCACAATGAAGAACCTCTGGTTAGGGGCTGAGTCCTACCGAGTCACAATGAAGAACCTCTGGTTAGGGGCTGAGTCCTACCGTGTCACAATGAAGAACCTCTGGTTAGGGGCTGAGTCCTACCGAGTCACAATGAAGAACCTCTGGTTAGGGGCTGAGTCCTACCGAGTCACAATGAAGAACCTCTGGTTAGGGGCTGAGTCCTACCGAGTCACAATGAAGCACCTCTGGTTAGGGGCTGAGTCCTACCGTGTCACAATGAAGAACCTCTGGTTAGGGGCTGAGTCCTACCGAGTCACAATGAAGAACCTCTGGTTAGGGGCTGAGTCCTACCGAGTCACAATGAAGAACCTCTGGTTAGGGACTGAGTCCTACAAAGTCACAATGAAGAACCTCTGGTTAGGGACTGAGTCCTACCGAGTCACAATGAATAACCTCTGGTTAGGGGCTGAGTCCTACCGAGTCACAATGAAGAACCTCTGGTTAGGGGCTGAGTCCTACCGAGTCACAATGAAGAACCTCTGGTTAGGGGCTGAGTCCTACCGAGTCACAATGAAGAACCTCCTGAGTCTACCGTGTCACAATGAAGCACCTCTGGTTAGGGGCTGAGTCCTACCGAGTCACAATGAAGAACCTCTGGTTAGGGGCTGAGTCCTACCGAGTCACAATGAAGAACCTCTGGTTAGGGGCTGAGTCCTACCGAGTCACAATGAAGAACCTCTGGTTAGGGGCTGAGTCCTACCGAGTCACAATGAAGAACCTCTGGTTAGGGGCTGAGTCCTACCGTGTCACAATGAAGAACCTCTGGTTAGGGGCTGAGTCCTACCGAGTCACAATGAAGAACCTCTGGTTAGGGGCTGAGTCCTACCGAGTCACAATGAAGAACCTCTGGTTAGGGGCTGAGTCCTACCGTGTCACAATGAAGCACCTCTGGTTAGGGGCTGAGTCCTACCGTGTCACAATGAAGCACCTCTGGTTAGGGGCTGAGTCCTACCGTGTCACAATGAAGAACCTCTGGTTAGGGGCTGAGTCCTACCGAGTCACAATGAAGAACCTCTGGTTAGGGGCTGAGTCCTACCGTGTCACAATGAAGAACCTCTGGTTAGGGGCTGAGGGTCACAATGAAGAACCTCTGGTTAGGGGCTGAGTCCTACCGAGTCACAATGAAGAACCTCTGGTTAGGGGCTGAGTCCTACCGAGTCACAATGAAGAACCTCTGGTTAGGGGCTGAGTCCTACCGTGTCACAATGAAGCACCTCTGGTTAGGGGCTGAGTCCTACCGAGTCACAATGAAGAAGTTCTGGTTAGGGACTGAGTCCTACCGAGTCACAATGAAGAACCTCTGGTTAGTCACAATGAAGAACCTCTGGTTAGGGGCTGAGTCCTACCGAGTCACAATGAAGAACCTCTGGTTAGGGGCTGAGTCCTACCGAGTCACAATGAAGAACCTCTGGTTAGGGGCTGAGTCCTCTCACAATGAAGAACCTCTGGTTAGGGGCTGAGTCCTACCGAGTCACAATGAAGAACCTCTGGTTAGGGGCTGAGTCCTACCGTGTCACAATGAAGAACCTCTGGTTAGGGGCTGAGTCCTACCGTGTCACAATGAAGAACCTCTGGTTAGGGGCTGAGTCCTACCGAGTCACAATGAAGAACCTCTGGTTAGGGGCTGAGTCCTACCGTGTCACAATGAAGAACCTCTGGTTAGGGGCTGAGTCCTACCGTGTCACAATGAAGAACCTCTGGTTAGGGGCTGAGTCCTACCGAGTCACAATGAAGAACCTCTGGTTAGGGGCTGAGTCCTACCGAGTCACAATGAAGCACCTCTGGTTAGGGACTGAGTCCTACCGAGTCACAATGAAGAACCTCTGGTTAGGGACTGAGTCCTACCGTGTCACAATGAAGAACCTCTGGTTAGGGGCTGAGTCCTACCGAGTCACAATGAAGAACCTCTGGTTAGGGGCTGAGTCCTAGTCACAATGAAGAACCTCTGGTTAGGGGCTGAGTCCTACCGTGTCACAATGAAGAACCTCTGGTTAGGGGGAGTCCTGAGTCACAATGAAGAACCTCTGGTTAGGGGCTGAGTCCTACCGAGTCACAATGAAGAACCTCTGGTTAGGGGCTGAGTCCTACCGAGTCACAATGAAGAACCTCTGGTTAGGGGCTGAGTCCTACCGAGTCACAATGAAGAACCTCTGGTTAGGGACTGAGTCCTACCGAGTCACAATGAAGACCTCTGGTTAGGGGCTGAGTCCTACCGAGTCACAATGAAGAACCTCGGTTAGGGGCTGAGTCCTACCGAGTCACAATGAAGAACCTCTGGTTAGGGGCTGAGTCCTACCGTGTCACAATGAAGAACCTCTGGTTAGGGGCTGAGTCCTACCAGTCACAATGAAGAACCTCTGGTTAGGGGCTGAGTCCTACCGAGTCACAATGAAGAACCTCTGGTTAGGGGCTGAGTCCTACCGAGTCACAATGAAGAACCTCTGGTTAGGGGCTGAGTCCTACCGAGTCACAATGAAGAACCTCTGGTTAGGGGCTGAGTCCTACCGTGTCACAATGAAGCAATACCGAGTCACAATGAAGAACCTCTGGTTAGGGACTGAGTCCTACCGAGTCACAATGAAGAACCTCTGGTTAGGGGCTGAGTCCTACCGAGTCACAATGAAGAACCTCTGGTTAGGGGCTGAGTCCTACCGTGTCACAATGAAGAACCTCTGGTTAGGGGCTGAGTCCTACCGAGTCACAATGAAGAACCTCTGGTTAGGGGCTGAGTCCTACCGAGTCACAATGAAGAACCTCTGGTTAGGGGCTGAGTCCTACCGTGTCACAATGAAGAACCTCTGGTTAGGGGCTGAGTCCTACCGAGTCACAATGAAGAACCTCTGGTTAGGGGCTGAGTCCTACCGAGTCACAATGAAGAACCTCTGGTTAGGGGCTGAGTCCTACCGAGTCACAATGAAGAACCTCTGGTTAGGGGCTGAGTCCTACCGAGTCACAATGAAGAACCTCTGGTTAGGGACTGAGTCCTACCGAGTCACAATGAAGAACCTCTGGTTAGGGGCTGAGTCCTACCGAGTCACAATGAAGAACCTCTGGTTAGGGGCTGAGTCACAATGAAGAACCTCTGGTTAGGGGCTGAGTCCTACCGTGTCACAATGAAGAACCTCTGGTTAGGGGCTGAGTCCTACCGAGTCACAATGAAGAACCTCTGGTTAGGGACTGAGTCCTACCGAGTCACAATGAGAAGAACCTCTGGTTAGGGCTGAGTCCTACCGAGTCACAATGAAGAACCTCTGGTTAGGGGCTGAGTCCTACCGAGTCACAATGAAGAACCTCTGGTTAGGGGCTGAGTCCTACCGTGTCACAATGAAGAACCTCTGGTTAGGGGCTGAGTCCTACCGAGTCACAATGAAGAACCTCTGGTTAGGGGCTGAGTCCTACCGAGTCACAATGAAGAACCTCTGGTTAGGGGCTGAGTCCTACCGAGTCACAATGAAGAACCTCTGGTTAGGGGCTGAGTCCTACCGAGTCACAATGAAGAACCTCTGGTTAGGGGCTGAGTCCTACCGAGTCACAATGAAGAACCTCTGGTTAGGGGCTGAGTCCTACCGTGTCACAATGAAGAACCTCTGGTTAGGGGCTGAGTCCTACCGAGTCACAATGAAGAACCTCTGGTTAGGGGCTGAGTCCTACCGAGTCACAATGAAGAACCTCTGGTTAGGGGCTGAGTCCTACCGAGTCACAATGAAGAACCTCTGGTTAGGGGCTGAGTCCTACCGAGTCACAATGAAGAACCTCTGGTTAGGGGCTGAGTCCTACCGAGTCACAATGAAGAACCTCTGGTTAGGGGCTGAGTCCTACCGAGTCACAATGAAGAACCTCTGGTTAGGGGCTGAGTCCTGAGTCACAATGAAGAACCTCTGGTTAGGGGCTGAGTCCTACCGAGTCACAATGAAGAACCTCTGGTTAGGGGCTGAGTCCTACCGAGTCACAATGAAGAACCTCTGGTTAGGGGCTGAGTCCTACCGAGTCACAATGAAGAACCTCTGGTTAGGGGCTGAGTCCTACCGTGTCACAATGAAGAACCTCTGGTTAGGGGGGCTGAGTCACAATGAAGAAGTTCTGGTTAGGGACTGAGTCCTACCGAGTCACAATGAAGAACCTCTGGTTAGGGGCTGAGTCCTACCGAGTCACAATGAAGAACCTCTGGTTAGGGGCTGAGTCCTACCGAGTCACAATGAAGAACCTCTGGTTAGGGGCTGAGTCCTACCGAGTCACAATGAAGCACCTCTGGTTAGGGGCTGAGTCCTACCGAGTCACAATGAAGAACCTCTGGTTAGGGGCTGAGTCCTACCGAGTCACAATGAAGAACCTCTGGTTAGGGGCTGAGTCCTACCGAGTCACAATGAAGAACCTCTGGTTAGGGGCTGAGTCCTACCGAGTCACAATGAAGAACCTCTGGTTAGGGGCTGAGTCCTACCGAGTCACAATGAAGAACCTCTGGTTAGGGGCTGAGTCCTACCGAGTCACAATGAAGAACCTCTGGTTAGGGGCTGAGTCCTACCGAGTCACAATGAAGAACCTCTGGTTAGGGGCTGAGTCCTACCGAGTCACAATGAAGAACCTCTGGTTAGGGCTGAGTCCTACCGAGTCACAATGAAGAACCTCTGGTTAGGGACTGAGTCCTACCGAGTCACAATGAAGAACCTCTGGTTAGGGGCTGAGTCCTACAGTCACAATGAAGAACCTCTGGTTAGGGGCTGAGTCCTACCGAGTCACAATGAAGAACCTCTGGTTAGGGGCTGAGTCCTACCGTGTCACAATGAAGCACCTCTGGTTAGGGGCTGAGTCCTACCGAGTCACAATGAAGAACCTATGGTTAGGGACTGAGTCCTGAGTCACAATGAAGAACCTCTGGTTAGGGACTGAGTCCTACCGAGTCACAATGAAGAACCTCTGGTTAGGGGCTGAGTCCTACCGAGTCACAATGAAGAACCTCTGGTTAGGGGCTGAGTCCTACCGTGTCACAATGAAGAACCTCTGTTCTGGTTAGGGGCTGAGTCCTACCGAGTCACAATGAAGAACCTCTGGTTAGGGGCTGAGTCCTACCGAGTCACAATGAAGAACCTCTGGTTAGGGGCTGAGTCCTACCGAGTCACAATGAAGAACCTCTGGTTAGGGGCTGAGTCCTACCGTGTCACAATGAAGCACCTCTGGTTAGGGGCTGAGTCCTACCGAGTCACAATGAAGAACCTCTGGTTAGGGGCTGAGTCCTACCGAGTCACAATGAAGAACCTCTGGTTAGGGGCTGAGTCCTACCGAGTCACAATGAAGACCTCTGGTTAGGGGCTGAGTCCTCTGGTCACAATGAAGAACCTCTGGTTAGGGGCTGAGTCCTACCGAGTCACAATGAAGGGGCTGAGTCCTACCGTGTCACAATGAAGCACCTCTGGTTAGGGGCTGAGTCCTACCGAGTCACAATGAAGAACCTCTGGTTAGGGGCTGAGTCCTACCGAGTCACAATGAAGAACCTCTGGTTAGGGGCTGAGTCCTACCGAGTCACAATGAAGAACCTCTGGTTAGGGACTGAGTCCTACCGAGTCACAATGAAGAACCTCTGGTTAGGGGCTGAGTCCTACCGAGTCACAATGAAGAACCTCTGGTTAGGGGCTGAGTCCTACCGTGTCACAATGAAGCACCTCTGGTTAGGGGCTGAGTCACAATGAAGAAGTTCTGGTTAGGGACTGAGTCCTACCGTGTCACAATGAAGAACCTCTGGTTAGGGGCTGAGTCCTACCGAGTCACAATGAAGCACCTCTGGTTAGGGGCTGAGTCCTACCGAGTCACAATGAAGAACCTCTGGTTAGGGGCTGAGTCCTACCGAGTCACAATGAAGAACCTCTGGTTAGGGGCTGAGTCCTACCGTGTCACAATGAAGAACCTCAGGGGCTGAATGTCACAATGAAACCTCTGGTTAGGGGCTGAGTCCTACCGAGTCACAATGAAGAACCTCTGGTTAGGGGGGCGAGTCACAATGAAGAACCTCTGGTTAGGGGCTGAGTCCTACCGAGTCACAATGAAGAACCTCTGGTTAGGGGCTGAGTCCTACCGAGTCACAATGAAGAACCTCTGGTTAGGGGCTGAGTCCTACCGTGTCACAATGAAGCACCTCTGGTTAGGGGCTGAGTCCTACCGAGTCACAATGAAGAACCTCTGGTTAGGGGCTGAGTCCTACCGAGTCACAATGAAGAACCTCTGGTTAGGGGCTGAGTCCTCGAGTCACAATGAAGAACCTCTGGTTAGGGCTGAGTCCTACCGAGTCACAATGAAGAACCTCTGGTTAGGGGCTGTCACAATGAAGAACCTCTGGTTAGGGGCTGAGTCCTACCGAGTCACAATGAAGAACCTCTGGTTAGGGGCTGAGTCCTACCGTGTCACAATGAAGAACCTCTGGTTAGGGGCTGAGTCAATGAAGCACCTCTGGTTCACTACCGAGTCACAATGAAGAACCTCTGGTTAGGGGCTGAGTCCTACCGAGTCACAATGAAGAACCTCTGGTTAGGGGCTGAGTCCTACCGTGTCACAATGAAGCACCTCTGGTTAGGGGCTGAGTCCTACCGAGTCACAATGAAGAACCTCTGGTTAGGGGCTGAGGGTCACTGAGTCTGGTTAGGGGCTGAGTCCTACCGAGTCACAATGAAGAACCTCTGGTTAGGGGCTGAGTCCTACCGAGTCACAATGAAGAACCTCTGGTTAGGGGCTGAGTCCTACCGAGTCACAATGTCACAATGAAACCTCTGGTTAGGGGCTGAGTCCTACCGAGTCACAATGAAGAACCTCTGGTTAGGGGCTGAAGAGTCACAATGAAGAACCTCTGGTTAGGGGCTGAGTCCTACCGAGTCACAATGAAGAACCTCTGGTTAGGGCTGAGTCCTACCGAGTCACAATGAAGAACCTCTGGTTAGGGGCTGAGTCCTACCGAGTCACAATGAAGAACCTCTGGTTAGGGGCTGAGTCCTACCGTGTCACAATGAAGCACCTCTGGTTAGGGGCTGAGTCCTACCGAGTCACAATGAAGAAGTTCTGGTTAGGGACTGAGTCCTACCGTGTCACAATGAAGAACCTCTGGTTAGGGGCTGAGTCCTACCGAGTCACAATGAAGCACCTCTGGTTAGGGGCTGAGTCCTACCGAGTCACAATGAAGAACCTCTGGTTAGGGGCTGAGTCCTACCGAGTCACAATGAAGAACCTCTGGTTGGTCACAATGAAGCACCTCTGGTTAGGGGCTGAGTCCTACCGAGTCACAATGAAGAACCTCTGGTTAGGGGCTGAGTCCTACCGAGTCACAATGAAGAACCTCTGGTTAGGGGCTGAGTCCTACCGAGTCACAATGAAGAACCTCTGGTTAGGGGCTGAGTCCTACCGAGTCACAATGAAGAACCTCTGGTTAGGGGCTGAGTCCTACCGAGTCACAATGAAGAACCTCTGGTTAGGGGCTGAGTCCTACCGTGTCACAATGAAGCACCTCTGGTTAGGGGCTGAGTCCTACCGAGTCACAATGAAGAACCTCTGGTTAGGGGCTGAGTCCTACCGAGTCACAATGAAGAAGGGGCCTACCGAGTCACTGGTTAGGGGCTGAGTCCTACCGAGTCACAATGAAGAACCTCTGGTTAGGGGCTGGGTCACAATGAAGACCTCTGGTTAGGGGCTGAGTCCTACCGAGTCACAATGAAGAACCTCTGGTTAGGGGCTGAGTCCTACCGAGTCACAATGAAGAACCTCTGGTTAGGGGCTGAGTCCTACCGTGTCACAATGAAGCACCTCTGGTTAGGGGCTGAGTCCTACCGAGTCACAATGAAGAACCTCTGGTTAGGGACTGAGTCCTACCGAGTCACAATGAAGAACCTCTGGTTAGGGGCTGAGTCCTACCGAGTCACAATGAAGAACCTCTGGTTAGGGACTGAGTCCTACCGAGTCACAATGAAGAACCTCTGGTTAGGGGCTGAGTCCTACCGAGTCACAATGAAGAACCTCTGGTTAGGGGCTGAGTCCTAGAGTCACAATGAAGAACCTCTGGTTAGGGGCTGAGTCCTACCGAGTCACAATGAAGAACCTCTGGTTAGGGGCTGAGTCCTACCGAGTCACAATGAAGAACCTCTGGTTAGGGGCTGAGTCCTGAGTCACAATGAAGAACCTCTGGTTAGGGGCTGAGTCCTACCGAGTCACAATGAAGAACCTCTGGTTAGGGGCTGAGTCCTACCGAGTCACAATGAAGAACCTCTGGTTAGGGGCTGAGTCCTACCGAGTCACAATGAAGAACCTCTGGTTAGGGGCTGAGTCCTACCGTGTCACAATGAAGAACCTCTGGTTAGGGGCTGAGTCCTACCGAGTCACAATGAAGAACCTCTGGTTAGGGGCTGAGTCCTACTGGTTAGGGGCTGAGTCAGTCACAATGAAGAACCTCTGGTTAGGGGCTGAGTCCTACCGAGTCACAATGAAGAACCTCTGGTTAGGGGCTGAGTCCTACCGAGTCACAATGAAGAACCTCTGGTTAGGGACTGAGTCCTACCGAGTCACAATGAAGAACCTCTGGTTAGGGGCTGAGTCCTACCGAGTCACAATGAAGAACCTCTGGTTAGGGGCTGAGTCCTACCGAGTCACAATGAAGAACCTCTGGTTAGGGGCTGAGTCCTACCGAGTCACAATGAAGAACCTCTGGTTAGGGGCTGAGTCCTGGTCACAATGAAGAACCTCTGGTTAGGGGCTGAGTCCTACCGAGTCACAATGAAGAACCTCTGGTTAGGGGCTGAGTCCTACCGAGTCACAATGAAGAACCTCTGGTTAGGGGCTGAGTCCTACCGAGTCACAATGAAGAACCTCTGGTTAGGGGCTGAGTCCTACCGAGTCACAATGAAGAACCTCTGGTTAGGGGCTGAGTCCTACCGAGTCACAATGAAGAACCTCTGGTTAGGGGCTGAGTCCTACCGTGTCACAATGAAGCACCTCTGGTTAGGGGCTGAGTCCTACCGAGTCACAATGAAGAACCTCTGGTTAGGGGCTGAGTCCTACCGAGTCACAATGAAGAACCTCTGGTTAGGGGCTGAGTCCTACCGAGTCACAATGAAGAACCTCTGGTTAGGGGCTGAGTCCTACCGAGTCACAATGAAGAACCTCTGGTTAGGGGCTGAGTCCTACCGTGTCACAATGAAGAACCTCTGGTTAGGGGCTGAGTCCTACCGAGTCACAATGAAGAAGTCCTACCGAGTCTGAAGTCTGGTTAGGGGCTGAGTCCTACCGAGTCACAATGAAGAACCTCTGGTTAGGGGCTGAGTCCTACCGAGTCACAATGAAGAACCTCTGGTTAGGGGCTGAGTCCTACCGTGTCACAATGAAGAACCTCTGGTTAGGGGCTGAGTCCTACCGTGTCACAATGAAGCACCTCTGGTTAGGGGCTGAGTCCTACCGAGTCACAATGAAGAAGTTCTGGTTAGGGACTGAGTCCTACCGAGTCACAATGAAGAACCTCTGGTTAGGGGCTGAGTCCTACCGAGTCACAATGAAGAACCTCTGGTTAGGGGCTGAGTCCTACCGAGTCACAATGAAGAACCTCTGGTTAGGGGCTGAGTCCTACCGAGTCACAATGAAGAACCTCTGGTTAGGGGCTGAGTCCTACCGAGTCACAATGAAGAACCTCTGGTTAGGGGCTGAGTCCTACCGAGTCACAATGAAGAACCTCTGGTTAGGGGCTGAGGGTCACAATGAAGCACCTCTGGTTAGGGGCTGAGTCCTACCGAGTCACAATGAAGAACCTCTGGTTAGGGACTGAGTCCTACCGAGTCACAATGAAGAACCTCTGGTTAGGGGCTGAGTCCTACCGAGTCACAATGAAGAACCTCTGGTTAGGGGCTGAGTCCTACTAGAGTCACAATGAAGAACCTCTGGTTAGGGGCTGAGTCCTACCGTGTCACAATGAAGAACCTCTGGTTAGGGGCTGAGTCCTACCGAGTCACAATGAAGAACCTCTGGTTAGGGGCTGAGTCGAGTCACAATGAAGAACCTCTGGTTAGGGGCTGAGTCCTACCGAGTCACAATGAAGAACCTCTGGTTAGGGGCTGAGTCCTACCGAGTCACAATGAAGAACCTCTGGTTAGGGGCTGAGTCCTACCGTGTCACAATGAAGAACCTCTGGTTAGGGGCTGAGTCCTACCGAGTCACAATGAAGAACCTCTGGTTAGGGGCTGAGTCCTACCGAGTCACAATGAAGAACCTCTGGTTAGGGGCTGAGTCCTACCGAGTCACAATGAAGAACCTCTGGTTAGGGGCTGAGTCCTACCGAGTCACAATGAAGAACCTCTGGTTAGGGGCTGAGTCCTACCGAGTCACAATGAAGAACCTCTGGTTAGGGGCTGAGTCCTACCGTGTCACAATGAAGCACCTCTGGTTAGGGGCTGAGTCCTACCGAGTCACAATGAAGAACCTCTGGTTAGGGGCTGAGTCCTACCGAGTCACAATGAAGAACCTCTGGTTAGGGGGAGTCCTGAGTCACAATGAAGAACCTCTGGTTAGGGACTGAGTCCTACCGAGTCACAATGAAGAACCTCTGGTTAGGGGCTGAGTCCTACCGAGTCACAATGAAGAACCTCTGGTTAGGGGCTGAGTCCTACCGTGTCACAATGAAGCACCTCTGGTTAGGGGCTGAGTCCTACCGAGTCACAATGAAGAAGTTCTGGTTAGGGACTGAGTCCTACCGTGTCACAATGAAGAACCTCTGGTTAGGGGCTGAGTCCTACCGAGTCACAATGAAGAACCTCTGGTTAGGGGCTGAGTCCTACCGAGTCACAATGAAGAACCTCTGGTTAGGGGCTGAGTCCTACCGAGTCACAATGAAGAACCTCTGGTTAGGGGCTGAGTCCTACCGTGTCACAATGAAGCACCTCTGGTTAGGGGCTGAGTCCTACCGAGTCACAATGAAGAACAATGAAGAACCTCTAGGGACTGAGTTGAAGGGTTAGGGCTGAGTCCTACCGAGTCACAATGAAGAACCTCTGGTTAGGGGCTGAGTCCTACCGAGTCACAATGAAGAACCTCTGGTTAGGGGCTGAGTCCTACCGAGTCACAATGAAGAACCTCTGGTTAGGGGCTGAGTCCTACCGAGTCACAATGAAGAACCTCTGGTTAGGGGCTGAGTCCTACCGAGTCACAATGAAGAACCTCTGGTTAGGGGCTGAGTCCTACCGAGTCACAATGAAGAACCTCTGGTTAGGGGCTGAGTCCTACCGAGTCACAATGAAGAACCTCTGGTTAGGGGCTGAGTCCTACCGAGTCACAATGAAGAACCTCTGGTTAGGGGCTGAGTCCTACCGTGTCACAATGAAGCACCTCTGGTTAGGGGCTGAGTCCTACCGAGTCACAATGAAGAACCTCTGGTTAGGGGCTGAGTCCTACCGAGTCACAATGAAGAACCTCTGGTTAGGGGCTGAGTCCTACCGAGTCACAATGAAGAACCTCTGGTTAGGGGCTGAGTCCTACCGAGTCACAATGAAGAACCTCTGGTTAGGGGCTGAGTCCTACCGAGTCACAATGAAGAACCTCTGGTTAGGGGGGCCGAGTCACAATGAAGAACCTCCTACCGAGTCACAATGAAGAACCTCTGGTTAGGGGCTGAGTCCTACCGAGTCACAATGAAGAACCTCTGGTTAGGGGCTGAGTCCTACCGTGTCACAATGAAGAACCTCTGGTTAGGGGCTGAGTCCTACCGAGTCACAATGAAGAACCTCTGGTTAGGGGCTGAGTCCTACCGAGTCACAATGAAGAACCTCTGGTTAGGGGCTGAGTCCTACCGAGTCACAATGAAGAACCTCTGGTTAGGGGCTGAGTCCTACCGAGTCACAATGAAGAACCTCTGGTTAGGGGCTGAGAGTCACCTCTACCGAGTCACAATGAAGAAGTTCTGGTTCTGGTTAGGGTCACTGAAGAACCTCTGGTTAGGGGCTGAGTCCTACCGAGTCACAATGAAGAACCTCTGGTTAGGGGCTGAGTCCTACCGAGTCACAATGAAGAACCTCTGGTTAGGGGCTGAGTCCTACCGTGTCACAATGAAGAACCTCTGGTTAGGGGCTGAGTCCTACCGAGTCACAATGAAGAACCTCTGGTTAGGGGCTGAGTCCTACCGAGTCACAATGAAGAACCTCTGGTTAGGGGCTGAGTCCTACCGAGTCACAATGAAGAACCCTCTGGTTAGGGGCTGAGTCCTACCGAGTCACAATGAAGAACCTCTGGTTAGGGGCTGAGTCCTACCGAGTCACAATGAAGAACCTCTGGTTAGGGGCTGAGTCCTACCGAGTCACAATGAAGAACCTCTGGTTAGGGGCTGAGTCCTACCGAGTCACAATGAAGAACCTCTGGTTAGGGGCTGAGTCCTACCGTGTCACAATGAAGCACCTCTGGTTAGGGGCTGAGTCCTGTCACAATGAAGTCTGGTTAGGGGCTGAGTCCCGAGTCACAATGAAGAACCTCTGGTTAGGGACTGAGTCCTACCGAGTCACAATGAAGAACCTCTGGTTAGGGGCTGAGTCCTACCGAGTCACAATGAAGAACTCTGGTTCTGGTTAGGAAGCTGAGTCCTACCGAGTCACAATGAAGAAGTTCTGGTTAGGGACTGAGTCCTACCGTGTCACAATGAAGCACCTCTGGTTAGGGGCTGAGTCCTACCGAGTCACAATGAAGAACCTCTGGTTAGGGCTGGGGTCACTGAAGTCTGAGTCCTACCGAGTCACAATGAAGAACCTCTGGTTAGGGGCTGAGTCCTACCGAGTCACAATGAAGAACCTCTGGTTAGGGGCTGAGTCCTACCGTGTCACAATGAAGCACCTCTGGTTAGGGCTTAGTCACAATGAAGGCTAGGGACTGAGTCCTACCGAGTCACAATGAAGAACCTCTGGTTAGGGGCTGAGTCCTACCGAGTCACAATGAAGAACCTCTGGTTAGGGGCTGAGTCCTACCGAGTCACAATGAAGAACCTCTGGTTAGGGGCTGAGTCCTACCGAGTCACAATGAAGAACCTCTGGTTAGGGGCTGAGTCCTACCGTGTCACAATGAAGAACCTCTGGTTAGGGGCTGAGTCCTACCGAGTCACAATGAAGAACTCTCTGGTTAGGGGCTGAGTCCTACCGAGTCACAATGAAGAACCTCTGGTTAGGGGCTGAGTCCTGAGTCACAATGAAGAACCTCTGGTTAGGGGCTGAGTCCTACCGAGTCACAATGAAGAACCTCTGGTTAGGGGCTGAGTCCTACCGAGTCACAATGAAGAACCTCTGGTTCTGGTTAGGGCACCTCTGGTTAGGGGCTGAGTCCTACCGAGTCACAATGAAGAACCTCTGGTTAGGGGCTGAGTCCTACCGAGTCACAATGAAGAACCTCTGGTTAGGGGCTGAGTCCTACCGAGTCACAATGAAGAACCTCTGGTTAGGGGCTGAGTCCTACCGAGTCACAATGAAGAACCTCTGGTTAGGGGCTGAGTCCTACCGAGTCACAATGAAGAACCTCTGGTTAGGGGCTGAGTCCTACCGTGTCACAATGAAGCACCTCTGGTTAGGGGCTGAGTCCTACCGAGTCACAATGAAGAAGTTCTGGTTAGGGACTGAGTCCTACCGAGTCACAATGAAGAACCTCTGGTTAGGGGCTGAGTCCTACCGAGTCACAATGAAGAACCTCTGGTTAGGGGCTGAGTCCTACCGAGTCACAATGAAGAACCTCTGGTTAGGGGCTGAGTCCTACCGAGTCACAATGAAGAACCTCTGGTTAGGGGCTGAGTCCTACCGTGTCACAATGAAGCACCTCTGGTTAGGGGCTGAGTCCTACCGAGTCACAATGAAGAACCTCTGGTTAGGGGCTGAGTCCTAACGAGTCACAATGAAGAACCTCTGGTTAGGGGCTGAGTCCTACCGAGTCACAATGAAGAACCTCTGGTTAGGGGCTGAGTCCTACCGAGTCACAATGAAGAACCTCTGGTTAGGGGCTGAGTCCTACCGAGTCACAATGAAGAACCTCTGGTTAGGGCTGAGTCCTACCGTGTCACAATGAAGCACCTCTGGTTAGGGGCTGAGTCCTACCGAGTCACAATGAAGAACCTCTGGTTAGGGGCTGAGTCCTAAGTCACAATGAAGAACCTCTGGTTAGGGGCTGAGTCCTACCGAGTCACAATGAAGAACCTCTGGTTAGGGGCTGAGTCCTACCGAGTCACAATGAAGAACCTCTGGTTAGGGGCTGAGTCCTACCGAGTCACAATGAAGAACCTCTGGTTAGGGGCTGAGTCCTACCGAGTCACAATGAAGAACCTCTGGTTAGGGGCTGAGTCCTACCGTGTCACAATGAAGAACCTCTGGTTAGGGGCTGAGTCCTACCGTGTCACAATGAAGAACCTCTGGTTAGGGACTGAGTCCTACCGAGTCACAATGAAGAACCTCTGGTTAGGGCTGAGTCCTACCGAGTCACAATGAAGAACCTCTGGTTAGGGGACTGAGTCCTACCGAGTCACAATGAAGAACCTCTGGTTAGGGCTGAGTCCTACCGAGTCACAATGAAGAACCTCTGGTTAGGGGCTGAGTCCTACCGAGTCACAATGAAGAACCTCTGGTTAGGGGCTGAGTCCTACCGAGTCACAATGAAGAACCTCTGGTTAGGGGCTGAGTCCTACCGAGTCACAATGAAGAACCTCTGGTTAGGGGCTGAGTCCTACCGTGTCACAATGAAGCACCTCTGGTTAGGGGCTGAGTCCTCGAGTCACAATGAAGAACCTCTGGTTAGGGGCTGAGTCAGTCACAATGAAGAACCTCTGGTTAGGGGCTGAGTCCTACCGAGTCACAATGAAGAACCTCTGGTTAGGGGCTGAGTCCTACCGAGTCACAATGAAGAACCTCTGGTTAGGGGCTGAGTCCTACCGTGTCACAATGAAGAACCTCTGGTTAGGGGCTGAGTCCTACCGAGTCACAATGAAGAACCTCTGGTTAGGGGCTGAGTCCTACCGAGTCACAATGAAGAACCTCTGGTTAGGGGCTGGTCACAATGAAGCACCTCTGGTTAGGGGCTGAGTCCTACCGAGTCACAATGAAGAACCTCTGGTTAGGGACTGAGTCCTACTGAGTCCTAGTCACAATGAAGAACCTCTGGTTAGGGGCTGAGTCCTACCGTGTCACAATGAAGAACCTCTGGTTAGGGGCTGAGTCCTACCGAGTCACAATGAAGAACCTCTGGTTAGGGGCTGAGTCCTACCGAGTCACAATGAAGAACCTCTGGTTAGGGGCTGAGTCCTACCGAGTCACAATGAAGAACCTCTGGTTAGGGGCTGAGTCCTACCGAGTCACAATGAAGAACCTCTGGTTAGGGGCTGAGTCCTACCGAGTCACAATGAAGAACCTCTGGTTAGGGGCTGAGTCCTACCGTGTCACAATGAAGAACCTCTGGTTAGGGGCTGAGTCCTACCGAGTCACAATGAAGAACCTCTGGTTAGGGGCTGAGTCCTACCGTGTCACAATGAAGAACCTCTGGTTAGGGCTGAGTCCTACCGTGTCACAATGAAGAACCTCTGGTTAGGGGCTGAGTCCTACCGAGTCACAATGAAGAACCTCCTCTGGTTAGAGGGACCTCTGAGTCCTACCGAGTCACAATGAAGAACCTCTGGTTAGGGGCTGAGTCCTACCGAGTCACAATGAAGAACCTCTGGTTAGGGGCTGAGTCCTACCGAGTCACAATGAAGAACCTCTGGTTAGGGGCTGAGTCCTACCGAGTCACAATGAAGAACCTCTGGTTAGGGGCTGAGTCCTACCGAGTCACAATGAAGAACCTCTGGTTCTGGTTAGCTCTGGGGCTGAGTCCTACCGAGTCACAATGAAGAACCTCTGGTTAGGGCTGAGTCCTACCGTGTCACAATGAAGAACCTCTGGTTAGGGGCTGAGTCCTACCGAGTCACAATGAAGAACCTCTGGTTAGGGACTGAGTCCTACCGAGTCACAATGAAGAACCTCTGGTTAGGGACTGAGTCCTACCGAGTCACAATGAAGAACCTCTGGTTAGGGGCTGAGTCCTACCGAGTCACAATGAAGAACCTCTGGTTAGGGGACTGAGTCCTACCGAGTCACAATGAAGAACCTCTGGTTAGGGCTGAGTCCTACCGAGTCACAATGAAGAACCTCTGGTTAGGGGCTGAGTCCTACCGAGTCACAATGAAGAACCTCTGGTTAGGGGCTGAGTCCTACCGTGTCACAATGAAGAACCTCTGGTTAGGGGCTGAGTCCTACCGAGTCACAATGAAGAACCTCTGGTTAGGGGCTGAGGGGTCACAATGAAGAACCTCTGGTTAGGGGCTGAGTCCTACCGAGTCACAATGAAGAACCTCTGGTTAGGGGCTGAGTCCTACCGAGTCACAATGAAGAACCTCTGGTTAGGGGCTGAGTCCAATGAAGAACCTCTGGTTAGGGGCTGAGTCCAGTCACAATGAAGAACCTCTGGTTAGGGGCTGAGTCCTACCGTGTCACAATGAAGAACCTCTGGTTAGGGGGGCTGAGTCCTACCTCCTGAGTCGTGTCAATGAAGAACCTCTGGTTAGGGGCTGAGTCCTACCGAGTCACAATGAAGAACCTCTGGTTAGGGGCTGAGTCCCCGTGTCACAATGAAGACCTCTGGTTAAGTCACAATGAAGAACCTCTGGTTAGGGGCTGAGTCCTACCGAGTCACAATGAAGAACCTCTGGTTAGGGGCTGAGAGTCACAATGAAGAACCTCGGGCTGAGTCCTACCGTGTCACAATGAAGAACCTCTGGTTAGGGGCTGAGTCCTACCGAGTCACAATGAAGACCTCTGGTTAGGGGCTGAGTCCTACCGTGTCACAATGAAGAACCTCTGGTTAGGGGCTGAGTCCTACCGAGTCACAATGAAGAACCTCTGGTTAGGGGCTGAGTCCTACCGTGTCACAATGAAGAACCTCTGGTTAGGGGCTGAGTCCTACCGAGTCACAATGAAGAACCTCTGGTTAGGGGCTGAGTCCTACCGAGTCACAATGAAGAACCTCTGGTTAGGGGCTGAGTCCTACCGAGTCACAATGAAGAACCTCTGGTTAGGGGCTGGTCACAATGAAGAACCTCTGGTTAGGGGCTGAGTCCTACCGAGTCACAATGAAGAACCTCTGGTTAGGGGCTGAGTCCTACCGAGTCACAATGAAGAACCTCTGGTTAGGGGCTGAGTCACAATGAAGAAGCTCTGGTTAGGGGCTGAAGTCACAATGAAGATCCTCTGGTTAGGGGCTGAGTCCCGAGTCACAATGAAGAACCTCTGGTTAGGGGCTGAGTCCTACCGAGTCACAATGAAGAACCTCTGGTTAGGGGCTGAGTCCTACCGAGTCACAATGAAGAACCTCTGGTTAGGGACTGAGTCCTACCGAGTCACAATGAAGAACCTCTGGTTAGGGACTGAGTCCTACCGAGTCACAATGAAGAACCTCTGGTTAGGGGCTGAGTCCTAGTCACAATGAAGAACCTCTGGTTCTGAGTCCAATGAATGAAGCACCTCTGGTTAGGGGCTGAGTCCTACCGAGTCACAATGAAGAACCTCTGGTTAGGGGCTGAGTCCTACCGTGTCACAATGAAGCACCTCTGGTTAGGGGCTGAGTCCTGAGTCACAATGAAGAACCTCTGGTTAGGGGCTGAGTCCTACCGAGTCACAATGAAGAACCTCTGGTTAGGGGCTGAGTCCTACCGAGTCACAATGAAGACCTCTGGTTAGGGGCTGAGTCCTACCGAGTCACAATGAAGAACCTCTGGTTAGGGGCTGAGTCCTACCGAGTCACAATGAAGAACCTCTGGTTAGGGGCTGAGTCCTACCGAGTCACAATGAAGAACCTCTGGTTAGGGGCTGAGTCCTACCGTGTCACAATGAAGAAACCTACCGGTCACTGAGTCTGGTTACCGAGTCACAATGAAGAACCTCTGGTTAGGGGCTGAGTCCTACCGGTCACAATGAAGAACCTCTGGTTAGGGGCTGAGTCCTACCGTGTCACAATGAAGAACCTCTGGTTAGGGGCTGAGTCCTACCGAGTCACAATGAAGAACCTCTGGTTAGGGGCTGAGTCCTACCGAGTCACAATGAAGAACCTCTGGTTAGGGGCTGAGTCCTACCGAGTCACAATGAAGAACCTCTGGTTAGGGGCTGAGTCCTACCGTGTCACAATGAAGCACCTCTGGTTAGGGGCTGAGTCCTACCGAGTCACAATGAAGAACCTCTGGTTAGGGGCTGAGTCCTGAAGAACTCTGGTTAGGGGCTGAGTCACAATGAAGAACCTCTGGTTAGGGGCTGAGTCCTACCGAGTCACAATGAAGAACCTCTGGTTAGGGACTGAGTCCTACCGAGTCACAATGAAGAACCTCTGGTTAGGGGCTGAGTCCTACCGAGTCACAATGAAGAACCTCTGGTTAGGGACTGAGTCCTACCGAGTCACAATGAAGAACCTCTGGTTAACTGAGTCCTACCGAGTCACAATGAAGAACCTCTGGTTAGGGGCTGAGTCCTACCGAGTCACAATGAAGAACCTCTGGTTAGGGGCTGAGTCCTACCGTGTCACAATGAAACCTCTGGTTAGGGGCTGAGTCCTACCGAGTCACAATGAAGAACCTCTGGTTAGGGGCTGAGTCCTACCGAGTCACAATGAAGAACCTCTGGTTAGGGGCTGAGTCCTACCGAGTCACAATGAAGAACCTCTGGTTAGGGGCTGAGTCCTACCGTGTCACAATGAAGAACCTCTGGTTAGGGGCTGAGTCCTACCGTGTCACAATGAAGAACCTCTGGTTAGGGGCTGAGTCCTACCGAGTCACAATGAAGAACCTCTGGTTAGGGGCTGAGTCCTACCGAGTCACAATGAAGAACCTCTGGTTAGGGGCTGGGAAGCTGAGTCACAATGAAGAACCTCTGGTTAGGGGCTGAGTCCTACCGTGTCACAATGAAGAACCTCTGGTTAGGGGCTGAGTCCTACCGAGTCACAATGAAGAACCTCTGGTTAGGGCTGAGTCCTACCGAGTCACAATGAAGAACCTCTGGTTAGGGGCTGAGTCCTACCGAGTCACAATGAAGAACCTCTGGTTAGGGGCTGAGTCCTACCGAGTCACAATGAAGAACCTCTGGTTAGGGCTGAGTCCTACCGAGTCACAATGAAGAACCTCTGGTTAGGGGAGTCCTGAGTCACAATACCTCTGGTTAGGGGCTGAGTCCTACCGAGTCACAATGAAGAACCTCTGGTTAGGGGCTGAGTCCTACCGTGTCACAATGAAGCACCTCTGGTTAGGGCTGAGTCCTACCGAGTCACAATGAAGCACCTCTGGTTAGGGCTGAGTCCTACCGAGTCACAATGAAGAACCTCTGGTTAGGGGCTGAGTCCTACCGAGTCACAATGAAGAACCTCTGGTTAGGGGCTGAGTCCTACCGAGTCACAATGAAGAACCTCTGGTTAGGGGCTGAGTCCTACCGAGTCACAATGAAGAACCTCTGGTTGAAGGGACTGAGTCCTACTGAGTCACAATGAAGAACCTCTGGTTAGGGGCTGAGTCCTACCGAGTCACAATGAAGAACCTCTGGTTAGGGGCTGAGTCCTACCGAGTCACAATGAAGAACCTCTGGTTAGGGGCTGAGTCCTACCGAGTCACAATGAAGAACCTCTGGTTAGGGGCTGAGTCCTACCGTGTCACAATGAAGAACCTCTGGTTAGGGGCTGAGTCCTACCGAGTCACAATGAAGAACCTCTGGTTAGGGCTGAGTCCTACCGAGTCACAATGAAGAACCTCTGGTTAGGGGCTGAGTCCTACCGAGTCACAATGAAGAACCTCTGGTTAGGGGCTGAGTCCTACCGAGTCACAATGAAGAACCTCTGGTTAGGGGCTGAGTCCTACCGTGTCACAATGAAGAACCTCTGGTTAGGGGGAGTCCTGAGTCACCGAGTCACAATGAAGAAGTTCTGGTTAGGGACTGAGTCCTACCGAGTCACAAGAAGAACCTCTGGTTAGGGGCTGAGTCCTACCGAGTCAATGAAGAACCTCAATGAATGAAGAACCTCTGGTTAGGGGCTGAGTCCTACCGAGTCACAATGAAGAACCTCTGGTTAGGGGCTGAGTCCTACCGAGTCACAATGAAGAACCTCTGGTTAGGGGCTGAGTCCTACCGAGTCACAATGAAGAACCTCTGGTTAGGGACTGAGTCCTACCGAGTCACAATGAAGAACCTCTGGTGAGGGGCTGAGTCCTAAGTCACAATGAAGAACCTCTGGTTAGGGGCTAGGGTCACAATGAAGCACCTCTGGTTAGGGGCTGAGTCCTACCGTGTCACAATGAAGAACCTCTGGTTAGGGGCTGAGTCCTACCGAGTCACAATGAAGAACCTCTGGTTAGGGGCTGAGTCCTACCGAGTCACAATGAAGAACCTCTGGTTAGGGGCTGAGTCCTACCGAGTCACAATGAAGAACCTCTGAAGTGCTCTGGTTAGGGGCTGAGTCCTACCGAGTCACAATGAAGAACCTCTGGTTAGGGGCTGAGTCCTACCGAGTCACAATGAAGAACCTCTGGTTAGGGGCTGAGTCCTACCGAGTCACAATGAAGAACCTCTGGTTAGGGCTGAGTCCTACCGTGTCACAATGAAGAACCTCTGGTTAGGGGCTGAGTCCTACCGTGTCACAATGAAGAACCTCTGGTTAGGGGCTGAGTCCTACCGAGTCACAATGAAGAACCTCTGGTTAGGGGCTGAGTCCTACCGAGTCACAATGAAGAACCTCTGGTTAGGGACTGAGTCCTACCGAGTCACAATGAAGAATGAAGAACCGAGTCACCTCTGGTTAGGGGCTGAGTCCTACCGTGTCACAATGAAGAACCTCTGGTTAGGGGCTGAGTCCTACCAGTCACAATGAAGAACCTCTGGTTAGGGGCTGAGTCCTGGTCACAATGAAGAACCTCTGGTTAGGGGCTGAGTCCTACCGAGTCACAATGAAGAACCTCTGGTTAGGGGCTGAGTCCTACCGAGTCACAATGAAGAACCTCTGGTTAGGGGCTGAGTCCTACCGAGTCACAATGAAGAACCTCTGGTTAGGGACTGAGTCCTACCGAGTCACAATGAAGAATCTCTGGTTAGGGGTTGAGTCCTACCGAGTCACAATGAAGAACCTCTGGTTAGGGACTGAGTCCTACCGAGTCACAATGAAGAACCTCTGGTTAGGGACTGAGTCCTACCGAGTCACAATGAAGAACCTCTGGTTAGGGACTGAGTCCTACCGAGTCACAATGAAGAACCTCTGGTTAGGGACTGAGTCCTACAAAGTCACAATGAAGCACCTCTGGTTAGGGACTGAGTCCTACCGAGTCACAATGAATAACCTCTGGTTAGGGGCTGAGTCCTACCGAGTCACAATGAAGATCCTCTGGTTAGGGGCTGAGTCCTACCGAGTCACAATGAAGAACCTCTGGTTAGGGGCTGAGTCCTACCGAGTCACAATGAAGCACCTCTGGTTAGGGGCTGAGTCCTACCGTGTCACAATGAAGAACCTCTGGTTAGGGGCTGAGTCCTACCGAGTCACAATGAAGAACCTCTGGTTAGGGGCTGAGTCCTACCGAGTCACAATGAAGAACCTCTGGTTAGGGGCTGAGTCCTACCGAGTCACAATGAAGAACCTCTGGTTAGGGGCTGAGTCCTACCGAGTCACAATGAAGAACCTCTGGTTAGGGGCTGAGTCCTACCGTGTCACAATGAAGCACCTCTGGTTAGGGGCTGAGTCCTACCGTGTCACAATGAAGCACCTCTGGTTAGGGGCTGAGTCCTACCGAGTCACAATGAAGAACCTCTGGTTAGGGGCTGAGTCCTACCGAGTCACAATGAAGAACCTCTGGTTAGGGGCTGAGTCCTACCGTGTCACAATGAAGAACCTCTGGTTAGGGGCTGAGTCCTACCGAGTCACAATGAAGAACCTCTGGTTAGGGGCTGAGTCCTACCGAGTCACAATGAAGAACCTCTGGTTAGGGGCTGAGTCCTACCGAGTCACAATGAAGAACCTCTGGTTAGGGGCTGAGTCCTACCGTGTCACAATGAAGAACCTCTGGTTAGGGGCTGAGTCCTACCGAGTCACAATGAAGAACCTCTGGTTAGGGGCTGAGTCCTACCGAGTCACAATGAAGAACCTCTGGTTAGGGGCTGAGTCCTACCGAGTCACAATGAAGAACCTCTGGTTAGGGACTGAGTCCTACCGTGTCACAATGAAGAACCTCTGGTTAGGGGCTGAGTCCTACCGAGTCACAATGAAGAACCTCTGGTTAGGGGCTGAGTCCTACCGAGTCACAATGAAGAACCTCTGGTTAGGGGCTGAGTCCCTGTCACAATGAAGAACCTCTGGTTAGGGGCTGAGTCCTACCGAGTCACAATGAAGCACCTCTGGTTAGGGGCTGAGTCCTACCGAGTCACAATGAAGAACCTCTGGTTAGGGGCTGAGTCCTACCGAGTCACAATGAAGAACCTCTGGTTAGGGGCTGAGTCCTACCGAGTCACAATGAAGAACCTCTGGTTAGGGGCTGAGTCCTACCGAGTCACAATGAAGAACCTCTGGTTAGGGACTGAGTCCTACCGAGTCACAATGAAGAACCTCTGGTTAGGGGCTGAGTCCTACCGAGTCACAATGAAGAACCTCTGGTTAGGGGCTGAGTCCTACCGAGTCACAATGAAGAACCTCTGGTTAGGGGCTGAGTCCTACCGTGTCACAATGAAGCACCTCTGGTTCGGGGCTGAGGGTCACTGAAGAACCTCTGGTTAGGGCTGAGTCCTACCGAGTCACAATGAAGAACCTCTGGTTAGGGGCTGAGTCCTACCGAGTCACAATGAAGAACCTCTGGTTAGGGACTGAGTCCTACCGTGTCACAATGAAGAACCTCTGGTTAGGGGCTGAGTCCTACCGAGTCACAATGAAGAACCTCTGGTTAGGGGCTGAGTCCTACCGAGTCACAATGAAGAACCTCTGGTTAGGGGCTGAGTCCTACCGAGTCACAATGAAGAACCTCTGGTTAGGGGCTGAGTCCTACCGAGTCACAATGAAGAACCTCTGGTTAGGGGCTGAGTCCTACCGTGTCACAATGAAGAACCTCTGGTTAGGGGCTGAGTCCTGAGTCCTACCGTGTCACAATGAAGAACCTCTGGTTAGGGGCTGAGTCCTACCGAGTCACAATGAAGAACCTCTGGTTAGGGGCTGAGTCCTACCGTGTCACAATGAAGAACCTCTGGTTAGGGGCTGAGTCCTACCGAGTCACAATGAAGAACCTCTGGTTAGGGACTGAGTCCTACCGAGTCACAATGAAGAACCTCTGGTTAGGGGCTGAGTCCTACCGAGTCACAATGAAGAACCTCTGGTTCTGAGTTAGTCACAATGAAGAATCTCTGGTTAGGGGTTGAGTCCTACCGAGTCACAATGAAGAACCTCTGGTTAGGGACTGAGTCCTACCGAGTCACAATGAAGAACCTCTGGTTAGGGACTGAGTCCTACAAAGTCACAATGAAGCACCTCTGGTTAGGGACTGAGTCCTACCGAGTCACAATGAAGAACCTCTGGTTAGGGGCTGAGTCCTACCGAGTCACAATGAAGAACCTCTGGTTAGGGGCTGAGTCCTACCGAGTCACAATGAAGAACCTCTGGTTAGGGGCTGAGTCCTACCGAGTCACAATGAAGCACCTCTGGTTCGGGGCTGAGTCCTACCGTGTCACAATGAAGAAGCTCTGGTTAGGGGCTGAGTCCTACCGAGTCACAATGAAGAAGCTCTGGTTAGGGGCTGAGTCCTACCGTGTCACAATGAAGAACCTCTGGTTAGGGGCTGAGTCCTACCGAGTCACAATGAAGAACCTCTGGTTAGGGGCTGAGTCACAATGAAGAACCTCTGGTTAGGGGCTGAGTCCTACCGTGTCACAATGAAGAACCTCTGGTTAGGGGCTGAGTCCTACCGAGTCACAATGAAGAACCTCTGGTTAGGGGCTGAGTCCTACCGAGTCACAATGAAGAACCTCTGGTTAGGGGCTGAGTCCTACCGAGTCACAATGAAGAACCTCTGGTTAGGGGCTGAGTCCTAGTCACAATGAAGAACCTCTGGTTAGGGGCTGAGTCCTACCGAGTCACAATGAAGAACCTCTGGTTAGGGGCTGAGTCCTACCGAGTCACAATGAAGAACCTCTGGTTAGGGGCTGAGTCCTACCGAGTCACAATGAAGAACCTCTGGTTAGGGGCTGAGTCCTACCGTGTCACAATGAAGCACCTCTGGTTAGGGGCTGAGTCCTACCGAGTCACAATGAAGAACCTCTGGTTAGGGGCTGAGTCCTACCGAGTCACAATGAAGAACCTCTGGTTAGGGGCTGAGTCCTACCGAGTCACAATGAAGAACCTCTGGTTAGGGCTGAGTCCTACCGTGTCACAATGAAGCACCTCTGGTTAGGGGCTGAGTCCTGGTTCACAATGAAGCACCTCTGGTTAGGGGCTGAGTCCTACCGAGTCACAATGAAGAACCTCTGGTTAGGGGCTGAGTCCTACCGAGTCACAATGAAGAACCTCTGGTTAGGGGCTGAGGGCTGAAGAACCTCTGGTTAGGGGCTGAGTCCTACCGAGTCACAATGAAGAACCTCTGGTTAGGGGCTGAGTCCTACCGAGTCACAATGAAGAACCTCTGGTTAGGGGCTGAGTCCTACCGAGTCACAATGAAGAACCTCTGGTTAGGGGCTGAGTCCTACCGTGTCACAATGAAGCACCTCTGGTTGAGGGTCACTGAGTCCTGAGTCCTACCGAGTCACAATGAAGAACCTCTGGTTAGGGGCTGAGTCCTACCGAGTCACAATGAAGAACCTCTGGTTAGGGGCTGAGTCCTACCGAGTCACAATGAAGAACCTCTGGTTAGGGGCTGAGTCCTACCGTGTCACAATGAAGAACCTCTGGTTAGGGGCTGAGTCCTACCGTGTCACAATGAAGAACCTCTGGTTAGGGGCTGAGTCCTACCGAGTCACAATGAAGAACCTCTGGTTAGGGGCTGAGTCCTACCGAGTCACAATGAAGAACCTCTGGTTAGGGGCTGAGTCCTACCGAGTCACAATGAAGAACCTCTGGTTAGGGACTGAGTCCTACCGAGTCACAATGAAGAACCTCTGGTTAGGGGCTGAGTCCTGAGTCACAATGAAGAACCTCTGGTTAGGGACTGAGTCCTACCGTGTCACAATGAAGAACCTCTGGTTAGGGGCTGAGTCCTACCGAGTCACAATGAAGAACCTCTGGTTAGGGGCTGAGTCCTACCGAGTCACAATGAAGAACCTCTGGTTAGGGACTGAGTCCTACCGAGTCACAATGAAGAACCTCTGGTTAGGGGCTGAGTCCTACCGAGTCACAATGAAGAACCTCTGGTTAGGGACTGAGTCCTACCGAGTCACAATGAAGCACCTCTGGTTAGGGGCTGAGTCCTACCGAGTCACAATGAAGAACCTCTGGTTAGGGGCTGGTCCTGAGTCCAATATCCTCTGGTTAGGGGCTGAGTCACAATGAAGAACCTCTGGTTAGGGGCTGAGTCCTACCGAGTCACAATGAAGCACCTCTGGTTAGGGGCTGAGTCCTACCGTGTCACAATGAAGAACCTCTGGTTAGGGGCTGAGTCCTACCGAGTCACAATGAAGAAGCTCTGGTTAGGGGCTGAGTCCTACCGAGTCACAATGAAGAACCTCTGGTTAGGGGCTGAGTCCTACCGAGTCACAATGAAGAACCTCTGGTTAGGGACTGAGTCCTACCGTGTCACAATGAAGAACCTCTGGTTAGGGGCTGAGTCCTACCGAGTCACAATGAAGAAGCTCTGGTTAGGGAAGAACCTCAATGAAGAACCTCTGGTTAGGGGCTGAGTCCTACCGAGTCACAATGAAGAACCTCTGGTTAGGGGCTGAGTCCTACCGAGTCACAATGAAGAACCTCTGGTTAGGGGCTGAGTCCTACCGAGTCACAATGAAGAACCTCTGGTTAGGGGCTGAGTCCTACCGTGTCACAATGAAGAACCTCTGGTTAGGGGCTGAGTCCTACCGAGTCACAATGAAGAACCTCTGGTTAGGGGCTGAGTCCTACCGAGTCACAATGAAGAAGCTCTGGTTAGGGGCTGAGTCCTACCGAGTCACAATGAAGCACCTCTGGTTAGGGACTGAGTCCTACCGTGTCACAATGAAGAACCTCTGGTTAGGGGCTGAGTCCTACCGAGTCACAATGAAGAACCTCTGGTTAGGGGCTGAGTCCTACCGTGTCACAATGAAGAACCTCTGGTTACTGAATGTCACAAAGAACCTCTGGTTAGGGGCTGAGTCCTACCGAGTCACAATGAAGAACCTCTGGTTAGGGGCTGAGTCCTACCGAGTCACAATGAAGAACCTCTGGTTAGGGGACTGAGTCCTACCGAGTCACAATGAAGAACCTCTGGTTAGGGACTGAGTCCTACCAAAGTCACAATGAAGAACCTCTGGTTAGGGGACTGAGTCCTACCGAGTCACAATGAATAACCTCTGGTTAGGGGCTGAACCGAGTCACAATGAAGACCTCTGGTTAGGGGCTGAGTCCTGAGTCACAATGAAGAACCTCTGGTTAGGGGCTGAGTCCTACCGAGTCACAATGAAGCACCTCTGGTTAGGGGCTGAGTCCTACCGTGTCACAATGAAGAACCTCTGGTTAGGGGCTGAGTCCTGAGTCACAATGAAGAACCTCTGGTTAGGGGCTGAGTCCTACCGTGTCACAATGAAGAACCTCTGGTTAGGGGCTGAGTCCTACCGAGTCACAATGAAGAACCTCTGGTTAGGGTCACTGAGTCTACCGAGTCACAATGAAGCACCTCTGGTTAGGGACTGAGGTCACAATGAAGAACCTCTGGTTAGGGGCTGAGTCCTACCGAGTCACAATGAAGAACCTCTGGTTAGGGGCTGAGTCCTACCGAGTCACAATGAAGAACCTCTGGTTAGGGGCTGAGTCCTACCGTGTCACAATGAAGAACCTCTGGTTAGGGGCTGAGTCCTACCGAGTCACAATGAAGAACCTCTGGTTAGGGGCTGAGTCCTACCGAGTCACAATGAAGAACCTCTGGTTAGGGACTGAGTCCTACCGAGTCACAATGAAGAACCTCTGGTTAGGGACTGAGTCCTACAAAGTCACAATGAAGAACCTCTGGTTAGGGACTGAGTCCTACCGAGTCACAATGAATAACCTCTGGTTAGGGGCTGAGTCCTACCGAGTCACAATGAAGAACCTCTGGTTAGGGGCTGAGTCCTACCGAGTCACAATGAAGAACCTCTGGTTAGGGGCTGAGTCCTACCGAGTCACAATGAAGCACCTCTGGTTAGGGGCTGAGTCCTACCGAGTCACAATGAAGAACCTCTGGTTAGGGGCTGAGTCCTACCGAGTCACAATGAAGAACCTCTGGTTAGGGGCTGAGTCCTACCGAGTCACAATGAAGAACCTCTGGTTAGGGGCTGAGTCCTACCGAGTCACAATGAAGAAGCTCTGGTTAGGGGCTGAGTCCTACCTAGTCACAATGAAGCACCTCTGGTTAGGGACTGAGTCCTACCGTGTCACAATGAAGAACCTCTGGTGAGGGGCTGAGTCCTACCGAGTCACAATGAAGAACCTCTGGTTAGGGACTGAGTCCTACCGTGTCACAATGAAGAACCTCTGTTTAGGGGCTGAGTCCTACCGTGTCACAATCACAATGAAGTCCTACCGAGTCACCTCTGGTTAGGGGCTGAGTCCTACCGAGTCACAATGAAGAACCTCAAGTCACAATGAAGAACCTCTGGTTAGGGGCTGAGTCCTACCGAGTCACAATGAAGAACCTCTGGTTAGGGGCTGAGTCCTACCGAGTCACAATGAAGATCCTCTGGTTAGGGGCTGAGTCCTACCGAGTCACAATGAAGAACCTCTGGTTAGGGGCTGAGTCCTACCGAGTCACAATGAAGCACCTCTGGTTAGGGGCTGAGTCCTACCGTGTCACAATGAAGAACCTCTGGTTAGGGGCTGAGTCCTACCGAGTCACAATGAAGAAGCTCTGGTTAGGGGCTGAGTCCTACCGTGTCACAATGAAGAACCTCTGGTTAGGGGCTGAGTCCTACCGAGTCACAATGAAGAACCTCTGGTTAGGGGCTGAGTCCTACCGAGTCACAATGAAGAACCTCTGGTTAGGGGCTGAGTCCTACCGAGTCACAATGAAGAACCTCTGGTTAGGGGCTGAGTCCTACCGTGTCACAATGAAGAACCTCTGGTTAGGGGCTGAGTCCTACCGAGTCACAATGAAGAACCTCTGGTTAGGGACTGAGTCCTACCTGGTTAGGGGCTGTCACAATGAAGAACCTCTGGTTAGGGGCTGAGTCCTACCGAGTCACAATGAAGAACCTCTGGTTAGGGGCTGAGTCCTACCGAGTCACAATGAAGAACCTCTGGTTAGGGACTGAGTCCTACAAAGTCACAATGAAGCACCTCTGGTTAGGGACTGAGTCCTACCGAGTCACAATGAATAACCTCTGGTTAGGGGCTGAGTCCTACCGAGTCACAATGAAGAACCTCTGGTTAGGGGCTGAGTCCTACCGAGTCACAATGAAGAACCTCTGGTTAGGGGCTGAGTCCTACCGAGTCACAATGAAGAAGTTCTGGTTAGGGACTGAGTCTTACCGAGTCACAATGAAGAACCTCTGGTTAGGGGCTGAGTCCTACCGTGTCACAATGAAGAACCTCTGGTTAGGGGCTGAGTCCTACCGAGTCACAATGAAGAACCTCTGGTTAGGGGCTGAGTCCTACCGAGTCACAATGAAGAACCTCTGGTTAGGGGCTGAGTCCTACCGAGTCACAATGAAGAACCTCTGGTTAGGGACTGAGTCCTACCGTGTCACAATGAAGCACCTCTGGTTAGGGGCTGAGTCCTACCGAGTCACAATGAAGAACCTCTGGTTAGGGACTGAGTCCTACCGTGTCACAATGAAGAACCTGTTTCTGGTTAGTCACAATGGAACCTCTGAGTCCTACCGAGTCACAATGAAGAACCTCTGGTTAGGGGCTGAGTCCTGAGTCACAATGAAGAACCTCTGGTTAGGGACTGAGTCCTACCGAGTCACAATGAAGAACCTCTGGTTGGTTAGGGGCTGAGTCCTACCGAGTCACAATGAAGAACCTCTGGTTAGGGGCTGAGTCCTACCGAGTCACAATGAAGAACCTCTGGTTAGGGGCTGAGTCCTACCGTGTCACAATGAAGAACCTCTGGTTCTGGGTCTGAGGTGTCACTGAGTCCTACCTACCGAGTCACAATGAAGAACCTCTGGTTAGGGGCTGAGTCCTACCGAGTCACAATCACAATGAAGAACCTCTGGTTAGGGGCTGAGTCCTACCGAGTCACAATGAACACCTCTGGTTAGGGGCTGAGAGTCACAATGAAGAACCTCTCTGGTTAGGGGCTGAGTCCTACCGAGTCACAATGAAGAACCTCTGGTTAGGGGCTGAGTCCTACCGAGTCACAATGAAGAACCTCTGGTTAGGGGCTGAGTCCTACCGTGTCACAATGAAGAACCTCTGGTTAGGGGCTGAGTCCTACCGTGTCACAATGAAGAACCTCTAGTTAGGGGTTGAGGGTCACAATGAAGAACCTCTGGTTAGGGGCTGAGTCCTACCGAGTCACAATGAAGAACCTCTGGTTAGGGACTGAGTCCTACCGAGTCACAATGAAGAACCTCTGGTTAGGGGCTGAGTCCTACCGTGTCACAATGAAGAACCTCTGGTTAGGGGCTGAGTCCTACCGAGTCACAATGAAGAACCTCTGGTTAGGGGCTGAGTCCTACCGAGTCACAATGAAGAACCTCTGGTTAGGGGCTGAGTCCTACCGTGTCACAATGAAGAACCTCTGGTTAGGGGGGAGTCACAATGAAGAACCTCTGGTTAGGGGCTGAGTACCGAGTCACAATGAAGAAGCTCTGGTTAGGGGCTGAGTCCTACCGTGTCACAATGAAGAACCTCTGGTTAGGGGCTGAGTCCTACCGAGTCACAATGAAGAACCTCTGGTTAGGGGCTGAGTCCTACCGAGTCACAATGAAGAACCTCTGGTTAGGGGCTGAGTCCTACCGAGTCACAATGAAGAACCTCTGGTTAGGGGCTGAGTCCTACCGTGTCACAATGAAGCACCTCTGGTTAGGGGCTGAGTCCTACCGAGTCACAATGAAGAAGTTCTGGTTAGGGACTGAGTCCTACCGAGTCACAATGAAGAACCTCTGGTTAGGGGCTGAGTTAGTCACAATGGCACCTCTGGTTAGGGGCTGAGTCCTACCGTGTCACAATGAAGAACCTCTGGTTAGGGGGAGTCCTGAGTCCAATGAAGAAGCTCTGGTTAGGGGCTGAGTCACAATGAAGAACCTCTGGTTAGGGGCTGAGTCCTACCGAGTCACAATGAAGAACCTCTGGTTAGGGGCTGAGTCCTACCGAGTCACAATGAAGAAGCTCTGGTTAGGGGCTGAGTCCTACCGAGTCACAATGAAGAACCTCTGGTTAGGGACTGAGTCCTACCGTGTCACAATGAAGAACCTCTGGTGAGGGGCTGAGTTAGTCACAATGAAGAACCTCTGGTTAGGGACTGAGTCCTACCGTGTCACAATGAAGAACCTCTGTTTAGGGGCTGAGTCCTACCGTGTCACAATGAAGAACCTCTAGTTAGGGGTTGAGTCCTACCGAGTCACAATGAAGAACCTCTGGTTAGGGGCTGAAGAATGAAGAGTCACAATGAAGAACCTCTGGTTAGGGGCTGAGTCCTACCGAGTCACAATGAAGAACCTCTGGTTAGGGTTAGGGGCTGAGTCCTACCGTGTCACAATGAAGAAATGAGTCCTACCGAGTCACAATGAAGAACCTCTGGTTAGGGGCTGAGTCCTACCGTGTCACAATGAAGAACCTCTGGTTAGGGGCTGAGTCCTACCGAGTCACAATGAAGAACCTCTGGTTAGGGACTGAGTCCTACCGAGTCACAATGAAGAACCTCTGGTTAGGGACTGAGTCCTACCGAGTCACAATGAAGAACCTCTGGTTAGGGGCTGAGTCCTACCGAGTCACAATGAAGAACCTCTGGTTAGGGACTGAGTCCTACCGAGTCACAATGAAGAACCTCTGGTTAGGGTCACTGAGTCCTACCAAAGTCACAATGAAGCACCTCTGGTTAGGGACTGAGTCCTACCGAGTCACAATGAAGAACCTCTGGTTAGGGGCTGAGGGTCACAATGAAGTCTCTGGTTAGGGGCTGAGTCCTACCGAGTCACAATGAAGAACCTCTGGTTAGGGGGGCTGAGTCCTGAAGACCTGAGAGTCACAATGAAGAACCTCTGGTTAGGGACTGAGTCCTACCGAGTCACAATGAAGAACCTCTGGTTAGGGGCTGAGTCCTACCGAGTCACAATGAAGAACCTCTGGTTAGGGACTGAGTCCTACCGAGTCACAATGAAGAACCTCTGGTTAGGGGCTGAGTCCTACCGAGTCACAATGAAGAAGCTCTGGTTAGGGGCTGAGTCCTACCGAGTCACAATGAAGAACCTCTGGTTAGGGGCTGAGTCCTACCGTGTCACAATGAAGAACCTCTGGTTAGGGGCTGAGTCCTACCGTGTCACAATGAAGAACCTCTGGTTAGGGGCTGAGTCCTACCGTGTCACAATGAAGAACCTCTGGTTAGGGGCTGAGTCCTACCGAGTCACAATGAAGAACCTCTGGTTAGGGGCTGAGTCCTACCGAGTCACAATGAAGAACCTCTGGTTAGGGACTGAGTCCTACCGAGTCACAATGAAGCACCTCTGGTTAGGGACTGAGTCCTACCGAGTCACAATGAAGAACCTCTGGTTAGGGGCTGAGTCCTACCGAGTCACAATGAGGAATGAAGACTGACTACCGAGTCACAATGAAGAATCTCTGGTTAGGGGCTGAGTCCTACCGAGTCACAATGAAGAACCTCTGGTTAGGGACTGAGTCCTACCGAGTCAATGAAGAACCTCTGGTTAGGGGACTGAGTCCTACAAAGTCACAATGAAGAACCTCTGGTTAGGGACTGAGTCCTACCGAGTCACAATGAAGTCACAAACCTCTGGTTAGGGGCTGAGTCCTACCGTGTCACAATGAAGAACCTCTGGTTAGGGGCTGAGTCCTACCGAGTCACAATGAAGAAGTTCTGGTTAGGGACTGAGTCCTACCGAGTCACAATGAAGATCCTCTGGTTAGGGCTGAGTCCTACCGAGTCACAATGAAGAACCTCTGGTTAGGGGCTGAGTCCTACCGAGTCACAATGAAGAACCTCTGGTTAGGGGCTGAGTCCTGGTCACAATGGGAACCTCTGGTTAGGGACTGAGTCCTACCGAGTCACAATGAAGAACCTCTGGTTAGGGGCTGAGTCCTACCGAGTCACAATGAAGAACCTCTGGTTAGGGGCTGAGTCCTACCGAGTCACAATGAAGAACCTCTGGTTAGGGGCTGAGTCCTACCGAGTCACAATGAAGAACCTCTGGTTAGGGGCTGAGTCACAATGAAGAACCTCTGGTTAGGGGCTGAGTCCTACCGTGTCACAATGAAGAACCTCTGGTTAGGGGCTGAGTCCTACCGAGTCACAATGAAGAAGCTCTGGTTAGGGGCTGAGTCCTACCGTGTCACAATGAAGAACCTCTGGTGAGGGGCTGAGTCCTACCGAGTCACAATGAAGAACCTCTGGTTAGGGACTGAGTCCTACCGAGTCACAATGAAGCACCTCTGGTTAGGGACTGAGTCCTACCGAGTCACAATGAAGAACCTCTGGTTAGGGGCTGAGTCCTACCGAGTCACAATGAAGAACCTCTGGTTAGGGACTGAGTCCTACCGAGTCACAATGAAGAACCTCTGGTTAGGGACTGAGTCCTACCGAGTCACAATGAAGAACCTCTGGTTAGGGACTGAGTCCTACAAAGTCACAATGAAGCACCTCTGGTTAGGGACTGAGTCCTACCGAGTCACAATGAATAACCTCTGGTTAGGGGCTGAGTCCTACCGAGTCACAATGAAGATCCTCTGGTTAGGGGCTGAGTCCTACCGAGTCACAATGAAGAACCTCTGGTTAGGGGCTGAGTCCTACCGAGTCACAATGAAGCACCTCTGGTTAGGGGCTGAGTCCTACCGTGTCACAATGAAGAACCTCTGGTTAGGGGCTGAGTCCTACCGAGTCACAATGAAGAACCTCTGGTTAGGGGCTGAGTCCTACCGTGTCACAATGAAGAACCTCTGGTTAGGGGCTGAGTCCTACCGAGTCACAATGAAGAACCTCTGGTTAGGGGCTGAGTCCTGAGTCACAATGAAGAACCTCTGGTTAGGGGCTGAGTCCTACCGTGTCACAATGAAGCACCTCTGGTTCGGGGCTGAGTCCTACCGTGTCACAATGAAGAACCTCTGGTTAGGGGCTGAGTCCTACCGAGTCACAATGAAGAACCTCTGGTTAGGGGGGTCCTGAGTCACAATGAAGAACCTCTGGTTAGGGGCTGAGTCCTACCGTGTCACAATGAAGAACCTCTGGTTAGGGGCTGAGTCCTACCGAGTCACAATGAAGAACCTCTGGTTAGGGGCTGAGTCCTACCGAGTCACAATGAAGAACCTCTGGTTAGGGGCTGAGTCCTACCGAGTCACAATGAAGAACCTCTGGTTAGGGGCTGAGTCCTACCGTGTCACAATGAAGCACCTCTGGTTAGGGGCTGAGTCCTACCGAGTCACAATGAAGAAGTTCTGGTTAGGGACTGAGTCCTACCGAGTCACAATGAAGAACCTCTGGTTAGGGGCTGAGTCCTGAGTCACAATGAAGAACCTCTGGTTAGGGCTGAGTCCTACCAAGTCACAATGAAGAACCTCTGGTTAGGGGGAGTCCTGAGTCACAATGAAGAACCTCTGGTTAGGGGCTGAGTCCTACCGTGTCACAATGAAGAACCTCTGGTTAGGGCTGAGTCCTACCGAGTCACAATGAAGAACCTCTGGTTAGGGGCTGAGTCCTACTACCGAGTCACAATGAAGAACCTCTGGTTAGGGGCTGAGTCCTACCGAGTCACAATGAAGAACCTCTGGTTAGGGGACTGAGTCCTGAGTCACAATGAAGAACCTCTGGTTAGGGGCTGAGTCCTCACAATGAAGAAGGGGACTGGCTGAGTCCTACTGAGTCACAATGAAGAAGCTCTGGTTAGGGGCTGAGTCCTACCGTGTCACAATGAAGAACCTCTGGTTAGGGGCTGAGTCCTACCGAGTCACAATGAAGAACCTCTGGTTAGGGGCTGAGTCCTACCGAGTCACAATGAAGAACCTCTGGTTAGGGGCTGAGTCCTACCGAGTCACAATGAAGAACCTCTGGTTAGGGGCTGAGTCCTACCGTGTCACAATGAAGAACCTCTGGTCAGTCCTACCGAGTCACAATGAAGAACCTCTGGTTAGGGACTGAGTCCTACCGAGTCACAATGAAGAACCTCTGGTTAGGGACTGGAGTCACAATGAAGAACCTCTGGTTAGGGGCTGAGTCCTACCGAGTCACAATGAAGAACCTCTGGTTAGGGACTGAGTCCTACCGAGTCACAATGAAGAATCTCCGAGTCACAATGAAGAACCTCTGGTTAGGGACTGAGTCCTACCGAGTCACAATGAAGAACCTCTGGTTAGGGACTGAGTCCTACCGAGTCACAATGAAGCACCTCTGGTTAGGGCTGAGTCCTACCGAGTCACAATGAAGAACCTCTGGTTAGGGGCTGAGTCCTGAGTCACAATGAAGCACCTCTGGTTAGGGGCTGAGTCCTACCGAGTCACAATGAAGAACCTCTGGTTACCGAGTCACAATGAAGGGCTGAGTCCTACCGAGTCACAATGAAGAACCTCTGGTTAGGGGCTGAGTCCTACCGAGTCACAATGAAGAACCTCTGGTTAGGGGCTGAGTCCTACCGAGTCACAATGAAGAACCTCTGGTTAGGGGGAGTCACAATGAAGAACCTCTGGTTAGGGCTGAGTCCTACCGAGTCACAATGAAGAACCTCTGGTTAGGGGCTGAGTCCTACCGTGTCACAATGAAGAACCTCTGGTTAGGGGCTGAGTCCTACCGAGTCACAATGAAGAACCTCTGGTTAGGGGCTGAGTCCTACCGTGTCACAATGAAGAACCTCTGGTTAGGGGCTGAGTCCTACCGAGTCACAATGAAGAACCTCTGGTTAGGGGCTGAGTCCTACCGAGTCACAATGAAGAACCTCTGGTTAGGGGCTGAGTCCTACCGAGTCACAATGAAGAACCTCTGGTTAGGGACTGAGTCCTACCGAGTCACAATGAAGAATCTCTGGTTAGGGGTTGAGTCCTACCGAGTCACAATGAAGTCCTACCTCTGGTCTGGTTAGGGCTGAGTCCTACCGAGTCACAATGAAGAATCTCTGGTTAGGGGCTGAGTCCTACCGAGTCACAATGAAGAACCTCTGGTTAGGGACTGAGTCCTACCGAGTCACAATGAAGAACCTCTGGTTAGGGGGAGTCTGAGTCCTACCGAGTCACAATGAAGAATAACCTCTGGTTAGGGGGGGACTGAAGTCCTCTGGTTAGGGGCTGAGTCACAATGAAGAACCTCTGGTTAGGGCTGAGTCCTACCGAGTCACAATGAAGAACCTCTGGTTAGGGGCTGAGTCCTACCGTGTCACAATGAAGAACCTCTGGTTAGGGGCTGAGTCCTACCGAGTCACAATGAAGAACCTCTGGTTAGGGGCTGAGTCCTACCGAGTCACAATGAAGACCTCTGGTTAGGGGCTGAGTCCTACCGAGTCACAATGAAGAACCTCTGGTTAGGGGCTGAGTCCTACCGAGTCACAATGAAGAACCTCTGGTTAGGGGCTGAGTCCTACCGTGTCACAATGAAGCACCTCTGGTTAGGGGCTGAGTCCTAGTTCTGGTTAGGGACTGAGTCACAATCACAATGAAGAACCTCTGGTTAGGGCTGAGTCCTACCGAGTCACAATGAAGAACCTCTGGTTAGGGGGCTGAGTCCTACCGAGTCACAATGAAGAACCTCTGGTTAGGGGCTGAGTCCTACCGAGTCACAATGAAGAACCTCTGGTTAGGGGCTGAGTCCTACCGAGTCACAATGAAGAACCTCTGGTTAGGGGCTGAGTCCTACCGAGTCACAATGAAGAACTCTGGTTAGGGGCTGGTTAGTCACAATGAAGAACCTCTGGTTAGGGGCTGAGTCCTACCGTGTCACAATGAAGAACCTCTGGTTAGGGGCTGAGTCCTACCGAGTCACAATGAAGAACCTCTGGTTAGGGGCTGAGTCCTACCGTGTCACAATGAAGAACCTCTGGTTAGGGGCTGAGTCCTACCGAGTCACAATGAAGAACTCTGGTTAGGGGCTGAGTCCTGAGTCACAATGAAGAACCTCTGGTGAGGGGCTGAGTCCTACCGAGTCACAATGAAGAACCTCTGGTTAGGGGCTGAGTCCTACCGAGTCACAATGAAGAACCTCTGGTTAGGGACTGAGTTAGTCACAATGAAGAACCTCTGGTTAGGGGCTGAGTCCTACCGAGTCACAATGAAGAACCTCTGGTTAGGGGCTGAGTCCTACCGAGTCACAATGAAGAACCTCTGGTTAGGGGCTGAGTCCTACCGAGTCACAATGAAGAACCTCTGGTTAGGGCTGAGTCCTACCGAGTCACAATGAAGAACCTCTGGTTAGGGGCTGAGTCCTACCGAGTCACAATGAAGAACCTCTGGTTAGGGGCTGAGTCCTACCGAGTCACAATGAAGAACCTCTGGTTAGGGGCTGAGTCCTAGTCACAATGAAGAACCTCTGGTTAGGGGCTGAGTCCTACCGAGTCACAATGAAGAACCTCTGGTTAGGGGCTGAGTCCTACCGAGTCACAATGAAGAACCTCCTCTGGTTACCGTGTCACAATGGGCTCTAGGGGCTGAGTCCTACCGAGTCACAATGAAGAACCTCTGGTTAGGGGCTGAGTCCTACCGTGTCACAATGAAGAACCTCTGGTTAGGGGCTGAGTCCTACCGAGTCACAATGAAGAACCTCTGGTTAGGGGCTGAGTCCTACCGAGTCACAATGAAGAACCTCTGGTTAGGGCTGAGTCCTACCGAGTCACAATGAAGAACCTCTGGTTAGGGGCTGAGTCCTACCGAGTCACAATGAAGCACCTCTGGTTAGGGACTGAGTCCTACCGAGTCACAATGAAGAACCTCTGGTTAGGGGCTGAGTCCTACCGAGTCACAATGAAGAACCTCTGGTTAGGGGCTGAGTCCTACCGAGTCACAATGAAGAACCTCTGGTTAGGGGCTGAGTCCTACCGAGTCACAATGAAGCACCTCTGGTTAGGGGCTGAGTCCTACCGAGTCACAATGAAGAACCTCTGGTTAGGGGCTGAGTCCTACCGAGTCACAATGAAGAACCTCTGGTTAGGGGCTGAGTCCTACCGAGTCACAATGAAGAACCTCTGGTTAGGGGCTGAGTCCTACCGAGTCACAATGAAGAACCTCTGGTTAGGGGCTGAGTCCTACCGAGTCACAATGAAGAACCTCTGGTTAGGGGCTGAGTCCTACCGAGTCACAATGAAGAACCTCTGGTTAGGGGCTGAGTCCTACCGAGTCAATGAACACCTCTGGAAGAACCGTGTCACTGAAGAACCTCTGGTTAGGGGCTGAGTCCTACCGAGTCACAATGAAGAACCTCTGGTTAGGGGCTGAGTCCTACCTGTCACAATGAAGAACCTCTGGTTAGGGGCTGAGTCCTACCGAGTCACAATGAAGAACCTCTGGTTAGGGGCTGAGTCCTACCGTGTCACAATGAAGAACCTCTGGTTAGGGGCTGAGTCCTACCGAGTCACAATGAAGAACCTCTGGTTAGGGACTGAGTCCTACCGAGTCACAATGAAGAACCTCTGGTTAGGGACTGAGTCCTACCGAGTCACAATGAAGAACCTCTGGTTAGGGGCTGAGTCCTACCGAGTCACAATGAAGAACCTCTGGTTAGGGACTGAGTCCTACCGAGTCACAATGAAGAACCTCTGGTTAGGGACTGAGTCCTACCGAGTCACAATGAAGAACCTCTGGTTAGGGACTGAGTCCTACCGAGTCACAATGAAGAACCTCTGGTTAGGGGCTGAGTCCTACCGAGTCACAATGAAGATCCTCTGGTTAGGGGCTGAGTCCTACCGAGTCACAATGAAGAACCTCTGGTTAGGGGCTGAGTCCTACCGAGTCACAATGAAGAACCTCTGGTTAGGGGCTGAGTCCTACCGAGTCACAATGAAGAACCTCTGGTTAGGGGGGCTGAGTCACCTACCGTGTCACAATGAAGCACCTCTGGTTAGGGGCTGAGTCCTACCGAGTCACAATGAAGAACCTCTGGTTAGGGGCTGAGTCCTACCGAGTCACAATGAAGAATGAAGACCCTCTGGTTAGGGGCTGAGTCCTACCGTGTCACAATGAAGCACCTCTGGTTCAGGCCCAACACGAGGTTGTGAAGTTAAACTCACACATTTAACATTCTCCATCCTTTATTTCTATAACACACAAACAGCTTCATACAGTCTGATAATGTTTGATCATGTTTGATAATGTCTGATAATGTTTTCATAATGTTTGTGGCTCATGACTATCCGTGGCATCAACCTGTAATATGCAATAAAAAATCATGACTATAATCTATAATATAAAATCATGACTATAATCTATAATAATATAATGGGTTGTTAATGCGACTGGGATAATGGGTTGCTAATATGACTGGGATAATGGGGTGTTAATATGACTGGGATCATGGGTGGTTAATACGACTGGGATAATGACTGGGATAATGGGTAGTTAATATAACTAAGATAATGGGTTGTTAATATGACTGGGATAATGGGTTGCTAATATGACTGGGATGATGGGTGGTTAATACGACTGGGATAACGACTATGATAATGACTGGGATAATGGGGTGTTAATATGACTGGGATAATGACAGGGATAATGGGTTGTTAATATGACAGGGATAACGACTGAGATAATGGGTTGTTAATATGACTGGGATAATGACTGGGATAATGGGTTGCTAATATGACTGGGATAATGGGTTTCTAATATGACTTGGATAATGGGGTGTTAATATGACTGGGATAATGGGTTGTTAATATGACTGGGATAATGACTTGGATAATGGGTTGCTAATATGACTGGGATAATGGGCTGTTAATATGACTGGGATAATGGGTGGTTAATACGACTGGGATAATGACTATGATATTGACGGGGATAATGGGGTGTTAATATGACTGGGATAATGACAGGGATAATGGGTTGTTAATATGACGGGGATAACGGGTTGTTAATGCGACTTGGATAATGACTGGGATAACGGGCTGTTAATATGACTGGGATAATGACTAGATAATGGGTTGTTAATATGACTGGGATAATGACTGGGATAATGGGTTGCTAATATGACTGGGATAATGGGTTGCTAATATGACTGGGATAATGGGTTTCTAATATGACTTGGATAATGGGGTGTTAATATGACTGGGATAATGGGTTGTTAATATGACCGGGATAATGACTGGGATAATGGGTTGTTAATATTACTGGGATAATGACTGGGATAATGGGTTGTTAATATGGCAGGGATAATGGGGTTGTTAATGTGACTGTGATAATGACTTGGATAATGAGTTGTTTATATGACTGGGATAATGGGTTGCTAATATGACTGGGATAATGGGTAGTTAATATCACTGGGATAATGGGTTGTTAATGTGACTGGGATAATGGATTGTTAATGTGACTAAGATAATGGGTTGTTAATATGACTGGGATAATGGGTTGTTAATATGACTGGGATAATGACTGGGATAATGGCTTGTTAATATGACTGGGATAATGGGTTGTTAATATGACTAGGATGTTAACTGGGATAATGGGTTGTTAATATGACTGGGATAATGTGTTAATATGACTGGGATAATGACTGTGATAATATGTTGTTAATATGACTGGGATAATGGGTTGTTAATATGACTAGGATAATGGGTTGTTAAAATGACTAGGATAATGGGTTGTTAAAATGACTGGGATAATGGGTTGTTAATATGACTGGGATAATGGGTTGTTAATATGACTAGGATGTTAGTTAGGGATAATGCCTTTGGCTGCTAGACAATTAAAGACAGTCGAAAGAAAACCAATTGGACAGGATAATGAGGAGGTCTAAATCAAATAATTGCCTCCATGTTTCTATGGTGGGATTGTGGCTATAGGTTACATTGAAGCAAGGCAAGACAGGCCTTATAATATGAAGTAAAATGTCCAGATTTAAAAAATTAAGGAACACGAAAAATATAGTGAAGGTAATGATAGACTGTCTTCTGGTAGATGGAAAGGCTTTCCCAGAAACCTTCTCTATTAAATGTTAGCTAGCTACAAAGTAGCCTATGGCTGAATGGCAGAATGATATCGTGATTATTCTCATCAATCCAGTGGCCATTTGTTTTACAAACTCCATCTCATGGGCTACGGAAACACCGCTAACCAAACAACAGCGCTAGGTGGCTGTACTACAGAAACACCGCTAACCAAACAACAGGGCTAGGTGGCTGTACTACAGAAACACCGCTAACCAAACAACAGCGCTAGGTGGCTGTACTAAAGAAACACTGCTAACCAAACAACAGTGCTAGGTGGCTGTACTACAGAAACACCGCTAACCAAACAACAGTGCTAGGTGGCTGTACTACTGAAACACCGCTAACCAAACAACAGTGCTAGGTGGCTGTACTATTGAAACACCGCTAACTAAACAACAGTGCTAGGTGGCTGTACTACTGAAACACTGCTAACCAAACAACAGGGCTAGGTGGCTGTACTACAGAAACACTGCTAACTAAACAACAGTGCTAGGTGGCTGTACTACAGAAACACCGCTAACCAAACAACAGTGCTAGGTGGCTGTTCTACAGAAACACCGCTAACCAAACAACAGTGCTAGGTGGCTGTACTACAGAAACACTGCTAACCAAACAACAGGGCTAGGTGGCTGTACTACAGAAACACTGCTAACTAAACAACAGTGCTAGGTGGCTGTACTACAGAAACACTGCTAACCAAACAACAGTGCTAGGTGGCTGTACTACAGAAACACCGCTAACCAAACAACAGTGCTAGGTGGCTGTACTACAGAAACACCGCTAACCAAACAACAGTGCTAGGTGGCTGTACTACAGAAACACCGCTAACCAAACAACAGTGCTAGGTGGCTGTACTACTGAAACACCGCTAACTAAACAACAGTGCTAGGTGGCTGTACTACTGAAACACTGCTAACCAAACAACAGGGCTAGGTGGCTGTACTACAGAAACACTGCTAACTAAACAACAGTGCTAGGTGGCTGTACTACAGAAACACCGCTAACCAAACAACAGTGCTAGGTGGCTGTACTACAGAAACACCGCTAACTAAACAACAGTGCTTAGGTGGCTGTACTACAGAAACACTGCTAACTAAACAACAGTGCTAGGTGGCTGTACTACAGAAACACTGCTAACCAAACAACAGTGCTAGGTGGCTGTACTACAGAAACACCGCTAACCAAACAACAGTGCTAGGTGGCTGTACTACAGAAACACTGCTAACCAAACAACAGGGCTAGGTGGCTGTACTACAGAAACACTGCTAACTAAACAACAGTGCTAGGTGGCTGTACTACAGAAACACTGCTAACCAAACAACAGTGCTAGGTGGCTGTACTACAGAAACACCGCTAACTAAACAACAGCGCTAGGTGGCTGTACTACAGAAACACCAAACAGTGCTAGGTGGCTGTACTACAGAAACACTGCTAACCAAACAACAGTGCTAGGTACCTGTACTACAGAAACACTGCTAACCAAACAACAGTGCTAGGTACCTGTACTACAGAAACACTGCTAACCAAACAACAGCGCTAGGTGGCTGTACTACAGAAACACTGCTAACCAAACAACAGTGCTAGGTGGCTGTACTACAGAAACACTGCTAAACAAACAACAGTGCTAGGTGGCTGTACTACAGAAACACTGCTAACCAAACAACAGTGCTAGGTGGCTGTACTACAGAAACACTGCTAACCAAACAACAGTGCTAGGTGGCTGTACTACAGAAACACTGCTAACCAAACAACAGTGCTAGGTGGCTGTACTACAGAAACACTGCTAACCAAACAACAGTGCTAGGTGGCTGTACTACAGAAACACTGCTAACCAAACAACAGTGCTAGGTGGCTGTACTACAGCAAACATGCTAACCAAACAACAGTGCTAGGTGTCTGTACTACAGAAACACTGCTAACCAAACAGCAGTGCTAGGTGGCTGTACTACAGAAACACTGCTAACCCAACAACAGTGCTAGGTGGCTGTACTACAGAAACACTGCTAACCAAACAACAGTGCTAGGTGGCTGTACTACAGAAACACTGCTAACCAAACAGCAGTGCTAGGTGGCTGTACTACAGAAACACTGCTAACCAAACAACAGTGCTAGGTGGCTGTACTACAGAAACACTGCTAACCAAACAACAGCGCTAGGTGGCTGTACTACAGAAACACCGCTAACCAAACAGCAGTGCTAGGTGGCTGTACTACAGAAACACTGCTAACCAAACAACAGTGCTAGGTGCCTGTTTAGTTGAATTAAAAGTGGTCTACTGATGTGGTTTAAGTATTGTTATGGACTTGGAACATCCAATTTCATTGTTTTTCTATTAAAAAAAGTGTGACTGTGAGACCCAAGAACCTGAAACTAATGGAAAATATGTAAAAAAAATAAATAAATAAATCAGTTGACATCCTCAGTTATCTGTTTCAATAGTAGTCCTACTATTCGCCTACTGCACAGTACAGTTTGGTTTGGCCTGACTGGGAAAGACCAATATGGGATTTATCCTTTTAGGTCATTCAGAGTGTATGTCACTGTTTCTCATAGAATGTTTCACACAGGGCACCTTTCCTTCGCCAGTTATCTGTTTCACACAGGGCACCTTTCACCTTTACAGGGACATTTGGAGATAATATACGACAACTGCTAGAAATAATAGAACATCATGAAACATATAAAAAGCCAGGAATGGTATTTAGAGCGGATTTTGAAAAGGCATTTGATAAAGACTGGGTTGTATTTATAAATGCCTAGACTTGTTCCATTTCGGTAATTCTCTTATAAAATGGGTAAAAATAATGTATAGCAACCCCATGTGTAAAATGGTAAATAACTGCTACTTCTCAGAGTTTTGAATTGTCAAGAGGAGTTAAACAAGGGTGTCTACTGTCACCATATCTATTCGTCGTGGCCATTGAAATGCTAGCTATTAAAATTAGATCCAATAACAACATTAGAGGATTAGAAATCCAAGGCTTAAAAACAATGTATGTCCATGTATGCTGATGACTCAAGTTTTATATTAAGTCTGCAAGCTAGATCCCTGCAATGTCTCATTAAAGATCCCTGCAATGTCTCATTGAAGATCCCTGCAATGACTCATTAAAGATCCCTGCAATGTCTCATTAAAGATCCCTGCAATGTCTCATTAAAGATCTAGATAACTTTTCTGTATTCTCTGGACTAAAACCTAATTATGATGTGTACAATATTACGTATTGGATCTTTAAAAAAATACAACTTTTACATTACCCTGCATTTTACCTATAAAATGGGCAGATGGTGAAGTAGACATACTCAGTATTCATATCACAAAATATATAAATAAGCTCTCCACAATGAATTTCAATAGAAAACTTGATCCTGCAACCATGGAGAGGTAAATATCTGTCTATTTATGGAAAAATTGCCATGATTAACTCCTTAGTCATATCTCAGTTATGTATCATGTATCTCTCTTTTTCAAGCAAGCATTGCAGAGCTGGCTACAATTTTAGTTTCATCCCCCTGAAAAGATAGAACAAATATTATGGCTGAACTCAAATGTGCTGGTTGATAAAATACCTGTATTTATGGGAAAGATGTTTGAAAGGGGTATTTTGTTCTTAAATTATGTTGTAAATTGGAATGGTAGAGTTATGTCCTTCATGGAGTTCTCAGAATTGTACAGGAAGGTCTGCTCATGTCACGACTTCCGCCGAAGTTTGCTCCCCTGCCTGTTCGGGCGGTGCTCCAGCGGTCGTTCCCTTTTTCGTTTGTCTGTTGGTTTTGTCTTATTAGTTTGACCTGTGTGTATTTTAGTTTAATTAGCTTCCCTATATGTAGTAGGTTGTCCCACCCTTGTTTTGTGCGGGATTGTTTTTGTTACTCTGTTGGATTGTGGTGACCATGTGTGTATTCTCCGGACTGTTTGGTCCTGTGTTTGGGCTGTTCTATGCGCCCTGTATATTGGCGCGACCGTTTTTTGGAGGAGAATAAATCACGATATACTGAACCCTGCTCTCTGCGCCTGATTCCAACCCACCACTCCTAGTATCCCGTGACAGCTCAATCCAAGAGTACAACCAATTGATTTCAGCATTACCACAAAAATGGAGGTGGCAGCGGGAGGTAGGGAACTGGTCTGTCTGCCCAATATAAAAGATCAAAACTGGAGGATGAATAAAAATAGCATAAATAGGAAAGTTTCATTTGAGGACTAGGATGTTGACAACTGTGCCATACAGGTTGCAAAATAGTTGGGAAGAGATTTTCCATGGTACAGGGTGTATGAGTTGATATATAAAACAATGCAAGATTCAAGACTTTGTGCTTTTCAGCTAAAATTATTATATAGAATTCTTGCCACCAACAAAACGTTGAATATTTTGGACATAAAATCATCGAAGCAGATTTTGTTTTGAGGATACAGAATCAATAGACCTTTTATTTTGGTATTGCCCTCAGGTAGCCTGTTTCTGGTCTCAGGTTTAGGAATGGCTGAAAATGCAGAGCATTGATCTAAATTTGACCCTAGAAATAATACTGTTAGGAGATCTGGAGAGACCTGGTCAGTCAATTACTAATATACTAATACTCTTAGTAAAAGTATTTATCTTCAACTCCCAATCTGTGGATTCTATTCGATTAGATAGATTGAAATTGTAAGTTAAACATCACAGCACAGTTGAAAGATATGTGTTGTGTAGAAACACGAAGTGGGTGGCCAGCAGAGATAGATGGGATGGGCTGAGGGAAGCTGAGGGTTGGGATGGGCTGGGCTGAGGGAAGCTGAGGGTTGGTATGGGCTGGGCTGAGGGAAGCTGAGGGTTGGGATGGGCTGGGCTGAGGGAAGCTGAGGGTTGGGATGGGTTGGGCTGAGGGAAGCTGAGGGTTGGGATGGGCTGAGGGAAGCTGAGGGTTAGGATGGCTGAGGGAAGCTGAGGGTTGGGATGGGCTGGGCTGGGCTGGGGGAAGCTGAGGGTTGGGATGGGATGGGCTGAGAGAAGCTGAGGGTTGGGATGGGCTGAGGGAAGCTGAGGGTTGGGATGGGCTGAGGGAGGCTGAGGGTTGGGATGGGCTGGGCTGAGGGTTGGGATGGGATGGGCTGAGGGTTGGGATGGGATGGGCTGAGGGAAGCTGAGGGTTGGGATGGGCTGAGGGAAGCTGAGGGTTGGGATGGGCAGAGGGAAGCTGAGGGTTGTGATGGGCTGGGATGAGGGAAGCTGAAGGTTGGGATGGGCAGAGGGAAGCTGAGGGTTGGGATGGGATGGGCTGAGGGAAGCTGAGGGTTGGGATGGGCTGAGGGAAGCTGAGGGTTGGGATGGGCTGAGGGAGGCTGAGGGTTGGGATGGGCTGGGCTGAGGGTTGGGATGGGATGGGCTGAGGGAAGCTGAGGGTTGGGATGGGCTGAGGGAAGCTGAGGGTTGGGATGGGCAGAGGGAAGCTGAGGGTTGTGATGGGCTGGGCTGAGGGAAGCTGAAGGTTGGGATGGGCAGAGGGAAGCTGAGGGTTGGGATGGGATGGGCTGAGGGAAGCTGAGGGTTGGGGTGGGATGGGCTGAGGGAAGCTGAGGGTTGGGGTGGGCTGAGGGAAGCTGAGGGTTGGGATGGGCTGAGGGAAGCTGAGGGTTGGGATGGGCTGAGAGAAGCTGGGGGTTGGGATGGGCTGAGGGAAACTGAGGGTTGGGATGGGATGGGCTGAGGGAAGCTGAGGGTTGGGATGGGATGGGCTGAGGGAAGCTGAGGGTTGGGATGGGCAGAGGGAAGCTGAGGGTTGTGATGGGCTGGGCTGAGGGAAGCTGAAGGTTGGGATGGGCAGAGGGAAGCTGAGGGTTGGGATGGGATGGGCTGAGGGAAGCTGAGGGTTGGGGTGGGATGGGCTGAGGGAAGCTGAGGGTTGGGGTGGGCTGAGGGAAGCTGGGGGTTGGGATGGGATGGGCTGAGGGAAGCTGAGGGTTGGGATGGGATGGGCTGAGGGAAGCTGAGGGTTGGGATGGGCTGAGGGTTGGCATTTGGAATTGGAGACAAGTGGGAGTGGAGTTTCTGTGTGGAAGATAGAATGATGGTCAAAGAGAAAAGTAAAACATTAAATACATTTTAAAAAGTCAAAATAAAACATAATAAAAGTGAATGACACTAAGGGGGCAGTGTTTTTACAACTAATGACGGTTTGCCTGAGGCTGATGCCGTGCAGGTGTTTGTACACATGCATATACACACACTCTCATTCAAATAAACACATACAAGAAAACAGACATACATGTAATAGTGCCAGACATGCACACAAACATATACAGTTGGCATTGCTGTTATGATTGTAGTTGTCCTTCATGTGCTATTGTTTTGCATTGTTGTTTTGCTGTTTTCTTCTGTCTTCCTTTCATTCTCTTGGTTGTTCATTCTCTTGGTTGTTCATTCTCTTGGTTGTTGGTGCATTGGGGGTAGGGGTTCATTCTCTTGGTTGTTGGTGCATTGGGGTTAGGGGTTCATTCTCTTGGTTGTTGGTGCATTGGGGGTAGGGGTTCATTCTCTTGGTTGTTGGTGCATTGGGGGATCTTGGGGTAGGGGTTCATTCTCTTGGTTGTTGGTGCATTGGGGGTTTCTTGGGAGTGGGGTTCATTCTCGTGGTTGTTGGTGCTTTGGGGGTTCTTGGGGGTAGGGGTTCATTCTCTTGGTTGTTGGTGCATTGGGGGTTTCTTGGGAGCGGGGTTCATTCTCTTGGTTGTTGGTGCATTGGGGGTTCTTGGGGGTGGGGGTTCATTCTCTTGGTTGTTGGTGCATTGAAGGGGTTCCTTCTCTTGATTGTTGGTGCTTTGGGGGTTCTTGGGAGTAGGGGTTCATTCTCTTGGTTGTAGGTGCTTTGGGGGTTCTTGGGGGTAGGGGTTCATTCTCTTGGTTGTTGGTGCTTTGGGGGTTCTTGGGGGTAGGGGTTCATTCTCTTGGTTGTTGGTGCATTGGGGTTTCTTGGGAGTGGGGTTCATTCTCTTGGTTGTTGGTGCATTGGGGGTTCTTGGGGGTGGGGGTTCATTCTCTTGGTTGTTGGTGCATTGAAGGGGTTCCTTCTCTTGATTGTTGGTGCTTTGGGGGTTCTTGGGGGTAGGGGTTCATTCTCTTGGTTGTAGGTGCTTTGGGGGTTCTTGGGGGTAGGGGTTCATTCTCTTGGTTGTTGGTGCTTTGGGGGTTCTTGGGGGTAGGGGTTCATTCTCTTGGTTGTTGGTGCTTTGGGGGTTCTTGGGGGTGGGGTTCATTCTCTTGGTTGTTGGTGCTTTGGGGGTTATTGGGGATAGGGGTTCATTCTCTTGGTTGTTGGTGCATTGGGGTTTCTTGGGGTGGGGTTCATTCTCTTGGTTGTTGGTGCATTGGGGGTTCTTGGGGTGGGGTTCATTCTCTTGGTTGTTGGTGCATTGAAGGGTTCCTTCTCTTGGTTGTTGGTGCTTTGGGGGTTCTTGGGCGTAGGGGTTCATTCTCTTGGTTGTTGGTGCTTTGGGGGTCCTTGGGGGTGGGGGTTCATTCTCTTGGTTGTTGGTGCTTTGGGGGTTCTTGGGGATAGGGGTTCATTCTCTTGGTTGCTGGTGCTTTGGGGGGGGGTTCTTGGGGGTAGGGGTTAATTCTTTTGGTTGTTGGTGCATTGGGGGTTTCTTGGGGTGGGGTTCATTCTCTTGGTTGTTGGTGCATTGGGGGGGTTCTTGGGGGTGGGGGTTCATTATCTTGGTTGCTGGTGCATTGGGGGGTTCTCGGGATCGGGGTTCATTCTCTTGGTTGTTGGTGCACTGGGGGCTTCTTGGGGTAGGGGTTCATTCTCTTGGTTGTTGGTGCGTTGGGGGTTCTTGGGGGTTCATTCTCTTGGTTGTTGGTGCTTTGGTGGGTTCTTGGGGGTAGGGTTCATTCTCTTGGTTGTTGGTGCTTTGGGAGGTTCTTGGGGGTAGGGGTTCAGTCTCTTGGTTGTTGGTGCTTTGGGGGGTTCTTGGGGGTTCATTCTCTTGGTTGTTGGTGCATTGGGGGGGTTCTTGTGGGTGGGGGTTCATTCTCTTGGTTGTTGGTGCATTGGGGGGTCTTGTGGGTGGGGGTTCATTCTCTTGGTTGTTGGTGCATTGGGGGGATTAGAGCCATAGAGAATAGCGTGCCATTAGGTACACAGCCATAGGACCATAGAGAATAGGGTGCCATTAGGTACACAGCCATAGGACCATAGAGAATAGGGTGCCATTAGGTACACAGCCATAAAGACATAGAGAATAGGGTGCCATTAGGTACACAGCCATAGGACCATAGAGAATAGGGTGCCATTAGGTACACAGGCATAGGACCATAGAGAATAGGGTGCCATAGAGCCATAGAGAATAGGGTGCCATTAGGTACACAGACATAGGACCATAGAGAATAGGGTGCCATAGGACCATAGAGAATAGGGTGCCATAGAGAATAGGGTACCATAGGACCATAGAGAATAGGGTGCCATAGAGAATAGGGTACCATAGGACCATAGAGAATAGGGTGCCATAGAGCCATAGAGAATAGGGTGCCATAGGACCATAGAGAATAGGGTGCCATTAGGTACACAGCCATAGAGCCATATAGAATAGGGTGCCATTTGGTACACAACCATAGGAATGACCAGAATCAGAATCTCCTGGTGACTGGATGCTGGACTCTCTTAGGCCTCGTCTTCTCTCCAGGCTTCATGTTCAAGTAGTCACTCTGAACAGACACTTCCTTCTTCAGCTTCCTCTGAGGAAAAATAAACACATCAACATCAATACAACACAACAAGATGAATCAAAACGGAACACAACATATACCCCTCCCTTAAACTCCATTTACACAATGGAGACCAGAGAGTCCAGCTTCAAGGTGCCTGAAGGATATTATATGAGCTGGGGGCATAACAAATAAAAGCATTTTCTTATCGTACCCTGGACTGCCTGGACTGCCAGGACTGCCAGGACTGCCAGGACTCCCTGGACTGCCAGGACTGCCAGGACTCCCTGGACTGCCTGGACTGTCTGGACTGCCAGGACTCCCTGGACTGCCAGGACTCCCTGGACTGCCTGGACTGTCTGGACTCCCAGGACTGTCTGGACTCCCAGAACTGTCTGGACTCCCTGGACTCCCAGGACTGTCTGGACACCCAGGAATGTCTGGACTCCCAGGACTGTCTGGACTCCCTGGGCTGCCAGGACTGCCAGGACTCCCTGGACTGCCAGGACTCCCTGGACTGCCTGGACTGCCAGGACTCCCTGGACTGCCTGGACTGCCAGGACTCCCTGGACTGCCTGGACTGCCAGGACTCCCTGGACTGCCTGGACTGCCAGGACTCCCTGGACTGCCTGGACTGCCAGGACTGCCAGGACTCCCTGGACTGCCTGGACTGCCAGGACTCCCTGGACTGTCTGGACTGTCTGGACTGCCAGGACTCCCTGGACTGCCAGGACTCCCTGGACTGCCTGGACTGTCTGGACTCCCAGGACTGTCTGGACTCCCTGGACTGTCTGGACTGCCAGGACTCCCTGGACTGCCTGGACTGCCAGGACTCCCTGGACTGCCTGGACTGCCAGGACTCCCTGGACTGCCTGGACTGCCAGGACTGCCAGGACTCCCTGGACTGCCTGGACTGCCAGGAGTCCCTGGACTCCCAGGACTGTCTGGACTCCCAGGACTGTCTGGACTCCCAGGACTGTCTGGACTCCCAGGACTGTCTGGACTCCCTGGACTCCCAGGACTGTCTGGACACCCAGGAATGTCTGGACTCCCTGGACTGTCTGGACTGCCAGGACTCCCTGGACTGCCTGGACTGCCAGGACTCCCTGGACTGCCTGGACTGCCAGGACTCCCTGGACTGCCTGGACTGCCAGGACTGCCAGGACTCCCTGGACTGCCTGGACTGCCAGGAGTCCCTGGACTGCCTGGACTGTCTGGACTGTCTGGACTGCCAGGACTCCCTGGACTGCCAGGACTCCCTGGACTGCCTGGACTGTCTGGACTCCCAGGACTGTCTGGACTCCCTGGACTGTCTGGACTCCCAGGACTGTCTGGACTCCCAGGACTGTCTGGACTCCCAGGACTGTCTGGACTCCCAGAACTGTCTGGACTCCCTGGACTCCCAGGACTGTCTGGACACCCAGGAATGTCTGGACTCCCAGGACTGTCTGGGCTGCCAGGACTGTACTCCCAGGACTCCCTGGACTGCCAGGACTCCCTGAACTCCCAGGACTCCCTGGACTCCCAGGACTCCCTGGACTCCCAGGACTCCCAGGACTCCCAGGACTGTCTGGGCTGCGAGGACTCCCTGAACTCCCAGGACTCCCTGGACTCCCTGGACTCCCAGGACTCCCTGGACTCCCAGGACTCCCAGGACTGTCTGGACTCCCAGGACTGTCTGGACTCCCTGGACTACCAGGACTGTCTGAACTGTCTGGACTGTCTGGACTCCCAGGACTCCCAGGACTCCCTGGACGCCCAGGACTGCCAGGACTCCCAGGAATCTCTGGACAACAGATGTTTCGGAGTGGACTTTCTTGGCTATAATAATAAACGGAGTGACCAGACTCTCAGGGTTAGGGTCAGGGTCAGTGTTAGGGTCAGTGTTAGGGTCAGGGTCAATAACATGAAATGAAAACTGACCCAGAGGATGATGGCGACGATCGTGATGATGATGCTGTAGAGAAGAAACCCACATCCCACCAATAATGGACACAGGGGGAGGGGTTTAGAAACCTCTGCACAATTCTGGTTGGCCAGAGGATCTTGATCTTGATTCGCCAGTGGATCTCGGTGTGTCAAGCACTGCTTCTCTGTGAACCAATCAGAACGCAGTAGAAACCAGAAATATGAAGCTATAATTCATCCACTTCACGAGCCGAGCCACAACCAGGCTTCACCTGGGATGTTGTGTACCTTGACCACGTCACTTTAATTTTCAAACTGTTTTGTGCTGTATCATACCAACTCCCTGTCATTCGTTGCCAATGACGACGATCGGGGTATCAAGAAAACGAAACAGATCTGGGACCAGGCTAGTTAATTTGTTCAGTACGACTGTTTCTGTAGACGGCCCCTTACCTTCAATCAGTAGAGTCTGAACAGAGTCCTCTTGATAAGGCAGAGGAGACCTCATCCTTTCCGCTATGCAGGTGTACAGGCCTGTGCTGTTGACCGTGAACACATAGCGGTTGATCAAGTTCTGGTTCCGATTTTGGTCAACTAGATAGAACTGGGCCCAGGTGTCGGTTCGGTTGGTTCTGGTGTGGATCTGGTTCCTCTTGAGCACTGTGGTGTGAACGAGGGACTGGTTCAACGACAGGTGGAAGCTCAGATCCTCCCCTGTCGTGTTGGGGCAGGAGATGGACACTCTGCTGTGGAGAGACACACGCTGGATGTACAGTGGTCTGTCTGTATGGGGAAACAGGAGGGTGAGTTAAGTATGCCAGGACGAGACAGGACGGCCAATAGGGTAGGAGCCTATCTCCTGTTTCTGCAGCGTGAGGCAGCTTGATGTAAAAGTACACGCCCCGTGGACAGGAAGCTGTGATGGGTTGAGTCTGCTAGACACGACGTGTGAGTTTCCATTATGACGACGTTACTGATTAAGCTTTCTCCGTCCTCTCTAGACGTGGCCTGTCACTGCCCAGGTTAATGTGTAATTAAAAGTACAACATTATTCAGCTGATAAAATGAACAAAATATTTGAACAAGCTAAATTCAAATAAGTATTCAGACCCTTTATTCAGTACTTAGTTGAAACACCTTTGGCAGTGATTACAGCCTCCAGTCTTCTTGGGTATGACTCTACAAGCTTGGCATAGCTGTATTTGGGGAGTTTCCCTTTCTTCTCTGCAGATCCTCTCAAGCTCTGTCAGGTTGGTTAGTGTTAGGTTCTGTCTGTCTAACCAGGTTCTGTCTAACACACTGACATGTACAGCTCTCTGGGTGAGGTTCTGTCTGTCTAACACACTGACATGTACAGCTCTCTGGGTGAGGTTCTGTCTAACACACTGACATGTACAGCTCTCTGGGTGAGGTTCTGTTCAACACACTGACATGTACAGCTCTATGGGTGAGGTTCTGTCTGTCTAACACACTGACATGTACAGCTCTCTGGGTGAGGTTCTGTCTGTCTAACACACTGACATGTACAGCTCTATGGGTGAGGTTCTGTCTGTCTAACACACTGACATGTACAGCTCTCTGGGTGAGGTTCTGTCTGTCTAACACACTGACATGTACAGCTCTCTGGGTGAGGTTCTGTTTAACACACTGACATGTACAGCTCTCTGGGTGAGGTTCTGTCTGTCTAATACACTGACATGTACAGCTCTCTGGGTGAGGTTCTGTCTGTCTAACACACTGACCTGTACAGCTCTCTGGGTGAGGTTCTGTCTAACCACACTGACATGTACAGCTCTCTGGGTGAGGTTCTGTCTGTCTAACACACTGACCTGTACAGCTCTCTGGGTGAGGTTCTGTCTGTCTAACACACTGACCTGTACAGCTCTCTGGGTGAGGTTCTGTCTGTCTAACACACTGACCTGTACAGCTCTCTGGGTGAGGTTCTGTCTAACCACACTGACATGTACAGCTCTCTGGGTGAGGTTCTGTCTGTCTAACCACACTGACATGTACAGCTCTCTGGGTGAGGTTCTGTCTAACCACACTGACATGTACAGCTCTCTGGGTGAGGTTCTGTTTAACCACACTGACATGTACAGCTCTCTAGGTGAGGTTCTGTCTGTCTAACACACTGACATGTACAGCTCTCTGGGTGAGGTTCTGTCTGTCTAACACACTGACATGTACAGCTCTCTGGGTGAGGTTCTGTCTGTCTAATACCCTGACATGTACAGCTCTCTGGGTGAGGTTCTGTCTAACACACTGACATGTACAGCTCTCTGGGTGAGGTTCTGTCTGTCTAATACCCTGACATGTACAGCTCTCTGGGTGAGGTTCTGTCTAACACACTGACCTGTACAGCTCTCTGGGTGAGGTTCTGTCTGTCTAACACACTGACCTGTACAGCTCTCTGGGTGAGGTTCTGTCTGTCTAACACACTGACCTGTACAGCTCTCTGGGTGAGGTTCTGTCTAACACACTGACCTGTACAGCTCTCTGGGTGAGGTTCTGTCTAACACACTGACCTGTACAGCTCTCTGGGTGAGGTTCTGTCTAACCACACTGACATGTACAGCTCTCTAGGTGAGGTTCTGTCTAACCACACTGACCTGTACAGCTCTCTGGGTGAGGTTATGTCTGTCTAATACACTGACATGTACAGCTCTCTGGGTGAGGTTCTGTCTGTCTAACACACTGACCTGTACATCTCTCTGGGTGAGGTTCTGTCTGTCTAACACACTGACATGTACAGCTCTCTGGGTGAGGTTCTGTCTGTCTAACACACTGACCTGTACAGCTCTCTGGGTGAGGTTCTGTTTAACACACTGACATGTACAGCTCTCTGGGTGAGGTTCTGTCTAACCACACTGACCTGTACAGCTCTCTGGGTGAGCTTGTCAATAACTCCAGGCAGATGTGAGATGCATGAGGTTGGAACTCTTTACCACAGAGTAATATGATAACACATAACATGAACCACAGAGTAATATGATAACACATAACATGAACCACAGAGTAATATGATAACACATAACATGAACCACAGAGTAATATGATAATAATAATAATAATAATATAATAATATAATAATAATATGATAACACATAACATGAACTTATGTAGATATTCTAAACAAAGTGTGTTAATAAATGTGTTCCATGTAGAATAAAACCATCCTTCACATCAAACTGTAGAATCGGTGTTCTGCTAATATATAACAAACGGACAAAATATTACACTTGTCTTTCATCTTCTATTGTCAGTCACAGCTGAAACAGATACTGTATCATGTTTTCTTTTGTGTGTGTTTTGTTTTTAAATTTTTGTCTCCCCAATTTCGTGGTATCCAATTGTTGTAGTAGCTACTATCTTGTCTCATCGCTACAACTCCCGTACGGGCTCGGGAGAGACGAAGGTTGAAAGTCATGCGTCCTCCGATACACAACCCAACCAAGCCGCACTGCTTCTTAACACAATGTGTTATCTCCTCACCACAACCTGTTGTCTCCTGTCTCCTCACCACAACGTGTTGTCTCCTGTCTCCTCACCACAACGTGTTGTCTCCTGTCTCCTCACCACAACGTGTTGTCTCCTGTCTCCTCACCACAACGTGTTGTCTCCTGTCTCCTCACCACAACGTGTTGTCTCCTGTCTCCTCACCACAACGTGTTGTCTCCTCACCACAACGTGTTGTCTCCTGTCTCCTCATCACAACGTGTTGTCTCCTGTCTCCTCACCACAACGTGTTGTCTCCTGTCTCCTCATCACAACGTGTTGTCTCCTGTCTCCTCACCACAACGTGTTGTCTCCTGTCTCCTCACCACAACGTGTTGTCTCCTGTCTCCTCATCACAACGTGTTGTCTCCTGTCTCCTCACCACAACGTGTTGTCTCCTGTCTCCTCATCACAACCTGTTGTCTCCTCACCACAACGTGTTGTCTCCTGTCTCCTCACCACAACGTGTTGTCTCCTGTCTCCTCATCACAACGTGTTGTCTCCTGTCTCCTCACCACAACGTGTTGTCTCCTGTCTCCTCACCACAACGTGTTGTCTCCTCACCACAACGTGTTGTCTCCTGTCTCCTCATCACAACGTGTTGTCTCCTGTCTCCTCACCACAACGTGTTGTCTCCTGTCTCCTCATCACAACGTGTTGTCTCCTGTCTCCTCATCACAACGTGTTGTCTCCTCACCACAACGTGTTATCTCCTCACCACAACGTGTTGTCTCCTGTCTCCTCACCACAACGTGTTGTCTCCTCACCACAACGTGTTCTCTCCTGTCTCCTCACCACAACGTGTTGTCTCCTCACCACAACGTGTTGTCTCCTCACCACAACGTGTTGTCTCCTGTCTCCTCACCACAACCTGTTGTCTCCTGTCTCCTCACCACAACCTGTTGTCTCCTGTCTCCTCACCACAACGTGTTGTCTCCTGTCTCCTCACCACAACGTGTTGTCTCCTGTCTCCTCACCACAACGTGTTGTCTCCTCATCACAACGTGTTGTCTCCTGTCTCCTCACCACAACGTGTTGTCTCCTGTCTCCTCACCACAACGTGTTGTCTCCTGTCTCCTCACCACAACGTGTTGTCTCCTGTCTCCTCACCACAACGTGTTGTCTCCTGTCTCCTCACCACAACGTGTTGTCTCCTGTCTCCTCATCACAACGTGTTGTCTCCTGTCTCCTCACCACAACGTGTTGTCTCCTGTCTCCTCATCACAACCTGTTGTCTCCTCACCACAACGTGTTGTCTCCTGTCTCCTCACCACAACGTGTTGTCTCCTGTCTCCTCATCACAACGTGTTGTCTCCTGTCTCCTCACCACAACGTGTTGTCTCCTGTCTCCTCACCACAACGTGTTGTCTCCTCACCACAACGTGTTGTCTCCTGTCTCCTCACCACAACGTGTTGTCTCCTCACCACAACGTGTTGTCTCCTGTCTCCTCACCACAACGTGTTGTCTCCTCACCACAACGTGTTGTCTCCTGTCTCCTCATCACAACATGTTGTCTCCTGTCTCCTCACCACAACGTGTTGTCTCCTGTCTCCTCATCACAACGTGTTGTCTCCTGTCTCCTCATCACAACGTGTTGTCTCCTCACCACAACGTGTTATCTCCTCACCACAACGTGTTGTCTCCTGTCTCCTCACCACAACGTGTTGTCTCCTCACCACAACGTGTTGTCTCCTCACCACAACGTGTTGTCTCCTGTCTCCTCACCACAACGTGTTGTCTCCTGTCTCCTCACCACAACGTGTTGTCTCCTCACCACAACGTGTTGTCTCCTGTCTCCTCATCACAACGTGTTGTCTCCTGTCTCCTCACCACAACGTGTTGTCTCCTCACCACAACGTGTTGTCTCCTGTCTCCTCACCACAACGTGTTGTCTCCTCATCACAACGTGTTGTCTCCTCATCACAACGTGTTGTCTCCTCACCACAACGTGTTGTCTCCTGTCTCCTCATCACAACGTGTTGTCTCCTGTCTCCTCACCACAACGTGTTGTCTCCTGTCTCCTCACCACAACGTGTTGTCTCCTGTCTCCTCACCACAACGTGATGTCTCCTGTCTCCTCATCACAACGTGTTGTCTCCTCACCACAACGTGTTGTCTCCTGTCTCCTCATCACAACGTGTTGTCTCCTGTCTCCTCACCACAACGTGTTGTCTCCTCACCACAACATGTTGTCTCCTGTCTCCTCACCACAACGTGTTGTCTCCTGTCTCCTCACCACAACGTGTTGTCTCCTGTCTCCTCATCACAACGTGTTGTCTCCTCACCACAACGTGTTGTCTCCTGTCTCCTCACCACAACGTGTTATCTCCTCACCACAACGTGTTGTCTCCTGTCTCCTCATCACAACGTGATGTCTCCTGTCTCCTCATCACAACGTGTTGTCTCCTGTCTCCTCATCACAACGTGTTGTCTCCTGTCTCCTCATCACAACGTGTTTTCTCCTGTCTCCTCATCACAACGTGTTGTCTCCTGTCTCCTCATCACAACGTGTTGTCTCCTGTCTCCTCATCACAACGTGTTGTCTCCTGTCTCCTCACCACAACGTGTTGTCTCCTCATCACAACGTGTTGTCTCCTGTCTCCTCATCACAACGTGTTGTCTCCTCACCACAACGTGTTGTCTCCTGTCTCCTCACCACAACGTGTTGTCTCCTGTCTCCTCATCACAACGTGTTATCTCCTGTCTCCTCACCACAACGTGTTGTCTCCTCACCACAACGTGTTGTCTCCTGTCTCCTCATCACAACGTGTTGTCTCCTGTCTCCTCATCACAACGTGTTGTCTCCTGTCTCCTCATCACAACGTGTTGTCTCCTGTCTCCTCATCACAACGTGTTGTCTCCTCACCACAACGTGTTGTCTCCTCACCACAACGTGTTGTCTCCTCACCACAACGTGTTGTCTCCTGTCTCCTCATCACAACGTGTTGTCTCCTCACCACAACGTGTTGTCTCCTCACCACAACGTGTTGTCTCCTCATCACAACGTGTTGTCTGCTGTCTCCTCACCACAACGTGTTATCTCCTCACCACAACGTGTTGTCTCCTGTCTCCTCATCACAACGTGTTGTCTCCTGTCTCCTCACCACAACGTGTTGTCTCCTCACCACAATGTGTTGTCTCCTGTCTCCTCACCACAACGTGTTGTCTCCTCATCACAACGTGTTGTCTCCTGTCTCCTCATCACAACGTGTTGTCTCCTGTCTCCTCATCACAACGTGTTGTCTCCTGTCTCCTCCCCACAACGTGTTGTCTCCTGTCTCCTCACCACAACGTGTTGTCTCCTCATCACAATGTGTTGTCTCCTGTCTCCTCACCACAACGTGTTGTCTCCTGTCTCCTCACCACAACGTGTTGTCTCCTCATCACAACGTGTTGTCTCCTGTCTCCTCACCACAACGTGTTGTCTCCTCACCACAACGTGTTGTCTCCTGTCTCCTCATCACAACGTGTTGTCTCCTGTCTCCTCATCACAACGTGTTGTCTCCTGTCTCCTCATCACAACGTGTTGTCTCCTCACCACAACGTGTTGTCTCCTCACCACAACGTGTTGTCTCCTCATCACAACGTGTTGTCTCCTGTTTCCTCATCACAACGTGTTGTCTCCTCACCACAACGTGTTGTCTCCTGTCTCCTCACCACAACGTGTTGTCTCCTGTCTCCTCATCACAACGTGTTGTCTCCTGTCTCCTCATCACAACGTGTTGTCTCCTGTCTCCTCATCACAACGTGTTGTCTCCTGTCTCCTCATCACAAAGTGTTGTCTCCTCACCACAACGTGTTGTCTCCTCACCACAACGTGTTGTCTCCTCACCACAACGTGTTGTCTCCTGTCTCCTCATCACAACGTGTTGTCTCCTCACCACAACGTGTTGTCTCCTCACCACAACGTGTTGTCTCCTCATCACAACGTGTTGTCTCCTGTCTCCTCACCACAACGTGTTATCTCCTCACCACAACGTGTTGTCTCCTGTCTCCTCATCACAACGTGTTGTCTCCTGTCTCCTCACCACAACGTGTTGTCTCCTCACCACAATGTGTTGTCTCCTGTCTCCTCACCACAACGTGTTGTCTCCTCATCACAACGTGTTGTCTCCTGTCTCCTCATCACAACGTGTTGTCTCCTGTCTCCTCATCACAACGTGTTGTCTCCTGTCTCCTCCCCACAACGTGTTGTCTCCTGTCTCCTCACCACAACGTGTTGTCTCCTCATCACAATGTGTTGTCTCCTGTCTCCTCACCACAACGTGTTGTCTCCTGTCTCCTCACCACAACGTGTTGTCTCCTCATCACAACGTGTTGTCTCCTGTCTCCTCACCACAACGTGTTGTCTCCTCACCACAACATGTTGTCTCCTGTCTCCTCATCACAACGTGTTGTCTCCTGTCTCCTCATCACAACGTGTTGTCTCCTGTCTCCTCATCACAACGTGTTGTCTCCTCACCACAACGTGTTGTCTCCTCACCACAACGTGTTGTCTCCTCATCACAACGTGTTGTCTCCTGTTTCCTCATCACAACGTGTTGTCTCCTCACCACAACGTGTTGTCTCCTGTCTCCTCACCACAACGTGTTGTCTCCTGTCTCCTCACCACAACGTGTTGTCTCCTGTCTCCTCATCACAACGTATTGTCTCCTCATCACAACGTGTTGTCTCCTGTCTCCTCATCACAACGTGTTGTCTCCTGTCTCCTCACCACAACGTGTTGTCTCCTGTCTCCTCACCACAACGTGTTGTCTCCTGTCTCCTCATCACAACGTGTTGTCTCCTGTCTCCTCACCACAACGTGTTGTCTCCTGTCTCCTCATCACAACCTGTTGTCTCCTCACCACAACGTGTTGTCTCCTGTCTCCTCACCACAACGTGTTGTCTCCTGTCTCCTCATCACAACGTGTTGTCTCCTCACCACAACGTGTTGTCTCCTCACCACAACGTGTTGTCTCCTCACCACAACGTGTTGTCTCCTCACCACAACGTATTGTCTCCTGTCTCCTCACCACAACGTGTTGTCTCCTCACCACAACGTGTTGTCTCCTGTCTCCTCACCACAACGTGTTGTCTCCTGTCTCCTCACCACAACGTGTTGTCTCCTGTCTCCTCACCACAACGTGTTGTCTTGGTGATGTGGATCGGTGTCAGCATGGGGGCTTGTGGTGGGTTTGATGTGGATTCGTATCAGCATGGGGGCTTGTGGTGGGTTTGATGTGGATTCGTATCAGCATGGGGGCTTGTGGTGGGTTTGATGTGGATTCGTATCAGCATGGGGGCTTGTGGTGGGTTTGATGTGGATTCGTATCAGCATGGGGGCTTGTGGTGGGTTTGATGTGGATTCGTATCAGCATGGGGGCTTGTGGTGGGTTTGATGTGGATTCGTATCAGCATGGGGGCTTGGGGTGGGTTTGATGTGGATTCGTATCAGCATGGGGGCTTGTGGTGGGTTTGATGTGGATTCGTATCAGCATGGGGGCTTGGGGTGGGTTTGATGTGGATTCGTATCAGCATGGGGGCTTGGTGATGTGGATCTGGTGTCAGCATGGGGGCTTGGTGATGTGGATCTGGTGTCAGCATGGGGGCTTGGTGATGTGGATCGGTGTCAGCATGGGGGCTTGGTGATGTGGATCTGGTGTCAGCATGGGGGCTTGGTGATGTGGATCTGGTGTCAGCATGGGGCTTGGTGATGTGGATCTGGTGTCAGCATGGGGCTTGGTGATGTGGATCTGGTGTCAGCATGGGGGCTTGGTGATGTGGATCGGTGTCAGCATGGGGGCTTGTGGTGGGTTTGATGTGGATCGGTGTCAGCATGGGGGCTTATTGATGTGGATCTGGTGTCAGCATGGGGGCTTGGTGATGTGGATCTGGTGTCAGCATGGGGGCTTGGTGATGTGGATCGATGTCAGCATGGGGGCTTGGTGATGTGGATCTGGTGTCAGCATGGGGGCTTGGTGATGTGGATCGGTGTCAGCATGGGGGCTTGTGGTGGGTTTGATGTGGATCGGTGTCAGCATGGGGGCTTATTGATGTGGATCTGGTGTCAGCATGGGGGCTTGGTGATGTGGATCTGGTGTCAGCATGGGGGCTTGGTGATGTGGATCGATGTCAGCATGGGGGCTTGGTGATGTGGATCTGGTGTCAGCATGGGGGCTTGATGATGTGGATCTGGTGTCAGCATGGGGGCTTGGTGATGTGGATCTGGTGTCAGCATGGGGGCTTGTGGTGGGTTTGATGTGGATCGGTGTCAGCATGGGGGCTTAGTGATGTGGATCTGGTGTCAGCATGGGGGCTTAGTGATGTGGATCTGGTGTCAGCATGGGGGCTTGGTGATGTGGATCTGGTGTCAGCATGGGGGCTTGTGGTGGGTTTGATGTGGATCGGTGTCAGCATGGGGGCTTAGTGATGTGGATCTGGTGTCAGCATGGGGGCTTGGTGATGTGGATCTGGTGTCAGCATGGGGGCTTGGTGATGTGGATCTGGTGTCAGCATGGGGGCTTGGTGATGTGGATCTGGTGTCAGCATGGGGGCTTGGTGATGTGGATCTGGTGTCTTGCCATCTGCCTGTTTGTCTGTATTACCTTAAAAGCCAAATCAAAGGATCATAAACTTTGATCCTCCCAAAAAAATGTTTCTAGAGCTCAACATGTGCTTCAGAAGTAGCTATAACTAAAACAGGCCCAACATGCTATATCTCAGCCAATTAAAAACATGTATTCTGGTGCTCCTAGATTTGGTGTTGTTCTCCAGACTTTTTGTTGTTGTTGGAAACACCGGGGTCCTACCCGATGAAAAATGTTAATTCAGAGCCCTGCCCTTTGGCCCAAATACAGATAAGATGTTGGTTTCCCAAGCAGGAAGTCCTGGGTTCAAATCCCACCAGTGGAATCAGTCATGTCGGTGAAAGAGTGATGCCAGTAATCAAGACAGCCTGTAGAGGTGTCGGGGATGGAGTTGCCCCCTACAAGCTGATCCCGGATCAGTTTTCCATTTCTTCCTACAAAGAAATGATTACGAATTGGAGGGAGGGGGAGGGGTAAACTGATCTCTGATCTGTACGTAGGGGAAACTTCACATCATATGATCTGTAGAGGAGGATATATAGAGGAGCATACCAGACATGAACACTTTCTTAACCCATCTCCTCCCTCCTTTCATCTACCCTGATTTTCACGTGGACTTAACACGTGACATCAATAAGGGATCATAGCCTTCACGTGGACTTAACACGTGACATCAATAAGGGATCATAGCCTTCACGTGGACTTAACATGTGACATCAATAAGGGATCATAGCCTTCACGTGGACTTAACATGTGACATCAATAAGGGATCATAGCCTTCACGTGGACTTAACATGTGACATCAATAAGGGATCATAGCCTTCACGTGGACTGAGACTGACCAGCTCTGTCACGGAAAGAGCAGGTGTTCTTAATGTTTTGTTCACTCAGTTACTACCGTAGCGTACTAGCTTGTGACATATAAGACACGCTGGAGTAGCAGAGTGCAGCGGTTGTTTACGCCTCACATCACACAGCCCTGTTTGCTCAGTCAGGAAGTGGTTTATAAAATGGATCTCTGAACCCATCTGGTTTGTATATGAAGATACAATTAACCCATCTGTGACAGCAGATAGAATATAGAATATAAATACCAATTATAGGAGTAAACTACAGTACATCCATTCACTACAGCCCCACAACATTCACTACAGACCCACAACATTCACTACAGACCCACAACATTCACTACAGACCCACAACATTCACTACAGACCCACAACATTCACTACAGACCCACAACATTCACTACAGACCCACAACATTCACTACAGACCCACAACATTCACTACAGACCCACAACATTCAGTACAGCCCCACAACATTCACTACAGCCCCACAACATTCACTACAGACCCACAACATTCACTACAGACCCACAACATTCAGTACAGCCCCACAACATTCACTACAGACCCACAACATTCACTACAGACCCACAACATTCACTACAGACCCACAACATTCACTACAGACCCACAACATTCACTACAGCCGCAAAACATTCACTACAGACCCACAACATTCACTACAGACCCACAACATTCACTACAGCCGCACAACATTCACTACAGGCCCACAACATTCACTACAGACCCACAACATTCACTACAGCCGCACAACATTCACTACAGCCGCACAACATTCACTACAGACCCACAACATTCACTACAGCCGCAAAACATTCACTACAGCCGCAAAACATTCACTACAGCCCCATAACATTCACTACAGCCCCACAACATTCACTACAGACCCACAACATTCACTACAGCCACACACACAGCCACATAACATTCACTACAGCCCCATAACATTCACTACATTCCCACAGCATTCACTACAGCCCCACAACATTCACTACAGACCCACAACATTCACTACAGCCAAACACACAGCCACATAACATTCACTACAGCCCCATAACATTCACTACAGCCCCACAACATTCACTACAGCCGCACAACATTCACTACAGCCACACACACAGCCACATAACATTCACTACAGCCCCATAACATTCACTACATTCCCACAGCATTCACTACAGCCCCACAACATTCACTACAGCCCCATAACATTCACTACTGACATACAACATTCACTATAGCCCCACAACATTCACTACAGACCCACAACATTCACTACAGCCCCACAACATTCACTACAGACCCACAACATTCAGTACAGCCCCACAACATTCACTACAGCCCCACAACATTCACTACAGACCCACAACATTCACTACAGCCCCACAACATTCACTACAGACCCACAACATTCACTACAGCCGTACAACATTCACTACAGCCCCACAACATTCACTACAGCCGCACAACATTCACTACATTCCCACAGCATTCACTACAGCCCCACAACATTCACTACAGCCCCACAACATTCACTACAGCCACACAACATTCACTACAGACCCACAACATTCTTCACTACAGCCCCACAACATTCACTACAGACCCACAACATTCACTGAAGCCCCACAACATTCAGTACATTCCCACAGCATTCACTACAGCCCCACAACATTCACTACAGCCCCACAACATTCACTACAGACGCACAACATTCACTACAGCCGCACAACATTCACTACAGCCGCACAACATTCACTACAGCCCCAACAACATTCACTACAGCCCCACAACATTCACTACAGCTGCACAACATTCACTACAGCCCCACAACATTCACTACAGCCCCAACAACATTCACTACAACCCCACAACATTCACTACAGCCCCAAAACATTCACTACAGCCCCACAACATTCACTACAGCTGCACAACATTCACTACAGCCCCACAACATTCAGTACATTCCCACAGCATTCACTACAGCCCCAAAACATTCACTACATTCCCACAGCATTCACTACAGCCCCACAACATTCACTACAGCCGCACAACATTCACTACAGCCCCAAAACATTCACTACAGCCCCACAACATTCACTACAGACCCACAACATTCACTATAGCCCCACAACATTCACTACAGACCCACAACATTCACTACAGCCCCACAACATTCACTACAGCCCCACAACATTCACTACATTCCCACAGCATTCACTACAGCCCCACAACATTCACTACAGCCCCACAACATTCACTACATTCCCACAGCATTCACTACAGCCCCACAACATTCACTACAGCCACACAACATTCACTACAGCCCCACAACATTCACTACATCCCCACAACATTCACTACAGCCCCACAACATTCACTACATTCCCACAGCATTCACTACAGCCCCACAACATTCACTACAGCCACACAACATTCACTACAGCCCCACAACATTCACTACAGACCCACAACATTCACTACAGCCGCACAACATTCACTACATCCCCATAACATTCACTACTGACATACAACATTCACTACAGCCCCACAACATTCACTACAGACCCACAACATTCACTACAGCCGCACAACATTCACTACAGACCCATAACATTCACTACTGACATACAACATTCACTACAGCCCCACAACATTCACTACAGACCCACAACATTCACTACAGCCCCACAACATTCACTACAGACCCACAACATTCAGTACAGCCCCACAACATTCACTACAGCCCCACAACATTCACTACAGACCCACAACATTCACTACAGCCCCACAACATTCACTACAGCCCCACAACATTCACTACAGACCCACAACATTCACTACAGCCGCACAACATTCACTACAGCCCCACAACATTCACTACAGCCCCACAACGTTCACTACAGACCCACAACATTCACTACAGCCGTACAACATTCACTACAGCCCCACAACATTCACTACAGCCCCACAACATTCAGTACATTCCCACAGCATTCACTACAGCCCCACAACATTCACTACAGCCCCACAACATTCACTACAGCCACACAACATTCACTACAGCCGCACAACATTCAATAAAGCCGCACAACATTCACTACAGCCCCAACAACATTCACTACAGCCCCACAACATTCACTACAGCCCCACAACATTCAGTACATTCCCACAACATTCACTACAGCCGCACAACATTCACTACAGCCCCACAACATTCACTACAGCCCCACAACATTCACTACAGACCCACAACATTCACTACAGCCGCACAACATTCACTACAGCCCCATAACATTCACTACTGACATACAACATTCACTACAGCCCCACAACATTCATTACAGACCCACAACATTCACTACAGCCCCACAACATTCACTACAGACCCACAACATTCAGTACAGCCCCACAACATTCACTACAGCCCCACAACATTCACTACAGCCCCACAACATTCACTACAGCCCCACAACATTCACTACAGACCCACAACATTCAATAAAGCCGCACAACATTCACTACAGCCCCAACACAAGCCCCATTCACTACAGCCCCACAACATTCACTACAGCCCCACAACATTCACTACAGCCCCACAACATTCACTACAGCCCCACAACATTCACTACAGCCCCACAACATTCACTACAGCCCCACAACATTCACTACAGACCCACAACATTCAATAAAGCCGTACAACATTCACTACAGCCCCACAACATTCACTACAGCCCCACAACATTCACTACAGACCCACAACATTCACTACAGCCCCACAACATTCACTACAGACCCACAACATTCAGTACAGCCCCACAACATTCACTACAGCCCCACAACATTCACTACAGACCCACAACATTCACTACAGCCCCACAACATTCACTACAGCCCCACAACATTCACTACAGACCCACAACATTCACTACAGCCGCACAACATTCACTACAGCCCCACAACATTCACTACAGCCCCACAACGTTCACTACAGACCCACAACATTCACTACAGCCGTACAACATTCACTACAGCCCCACAACATTCACTACAGCCCCACAACATTCAGTACATTCCCACAGCATTCACTACAGCCCCACAACATTCACTACAGCCCCACAACATTCACTACAGCCCCCAACATTCACTACAGCCACACAACATTCACTACAGCCGCACAACATTCAATAAAGCCGCACAACATTCACTACAGCCCCAACAACATTCACTACAGCCCCACAACATTCACTACAGCCCCACAACATTCACTACAGCCCCACAACATTCACTACAGCCCCACAACATTCACTACAGACCCACAACATTCACTACAGACAACATTCACTACAGCCCCTAACATTCCTACAGACCCACAACATTCAATAAAGCCGCACAACATTCACTACAGCCCCAACAACATTCACTACAGCCCCACAACATTCACTACAGCCCACAACATTCACTACAGCCCCACAACATTCACTACAGCCCCACAACATTCACTACAGCCCCACAACATTCACTACAGCCCCAACAACATTCACTACAGCCCCACAACATTCACTACAGCCCCACAACATTCACTACAGCCCCACAACATTCACTACAGCCCCACAACATTCACTACATCCCCACAACATTCACTACAGACCCACAACATTCACTACAGCCGCACAACATTCACTACAGCCCCATAACATTCACTACTGACATACAACATTCACTACAGCCCCACAACATTCATTACAGACCCACAACATTCACTACAGCCCCACAACATTCACTACAGACCCACAACATTCAGTACAGCCCCACAACATTCACTACAGCCCCACAACATTCACTACAGCCCCACAACATTCACTACAGCCCCACAACATTCACTACAGACCCACAACATTCAATAAAGCCGCACAACATTCACTACAGCCCCAACAACATTCACTACAGCCCCACAACATTCACTACAGCCCCACAACATTCACTACAGCCCCACAACATTCACTACAGACCCACAACATTCACTACAGACCCACAACATTCACTACAGCCCCATAACATTCACTACAGCCCCACAACATGTTGCTTTGTACAAAACTTTTATCATCTCAGAATGTTCTTGTTTTTTTGTGTGCTTTTTTAAATGACAATGACAACTCAAGTAACAGAATATAAGGTATTTTAGTTTCCATGAAAGACAGGTCATAATCGACGTGACAAATAAATGACGCAACCATGGAAAAAAACAAGCTTCATTCTCTAGAAATGAGTGAATAAATGACATCATATCTCGATCTCACCTTTGCAGTTGGGAAGTTGTTCCCCAAGTACATGATCTGAAAGGTGTAACGACAGAAGGACCGCTGTCATCCATACGCTACATTCCATCATCTTCATCCCTGCAGAGCACAACGTTTCTCATTCACCCCGACGTTAGGAAACTGTTTTACCTCAGAAACCCAGAGAGAGGGGGGGCTTTGTAAAACCACAACACACCCACTCTCACTGAACGACATTATGTACAATAACAATATGTGTTCCCAGACTAGAATGGATCTGTGTCCCTAATTGCCTCCTAGTCCCTAATCAAATCAAATATATTTATAAAGCCCTTCGTACATCAGTTGATATCTCAAAGTGCTGTACAGAAACCCAGCCTAAAACCCCAAACAGCAAAGCAATGCAGGTGTAGAAGCACAGTGGCTAGGAAAAACTCCCCTAGAAAGGCCAAAACCTTAGGAAGAAACCTAGAGAGGACCCAGGCTATGAGGGATGGCCAGTCCTCTTCTGGACTCTAATAAAGTTATTTAGAACAAGGACCCCGTAGAGCTCTGGTGCAACGTAGTACATCGTTTTTTATTAAATTGTAAATTTATTTAACTAGGCAAGTCAGTTAAGAACAAATTCTTATTTTCAATGATGGCCTAGGAACAGTGGGTTAACCGCCTTGTTCAGAACGACAGATTTGCACCTTGTCAGCTCAGGGGTTTGAATTTGCAACCTTCCGGTTACTAGTCCAACGCTCTAACCACTAGGCTACCCTGCCGCCCCATATAGAGAATATGGTGGCAGTTTGAGACAACGACTGTCAACGCATTCACAGACGTTGAGTTTACTGTGTTAACGAGCAGATTCAATCAATGTATACATTTATTATTGACAAAGCCAGACCCGAATACCATGCGTTCTCTTCCGTTAGATCAAATTGGAAATTTGAGAGTTTTTTAAATTCCACTGTGTACAGTTGAAGTCGGAAGTTTACATACACCTTAGCCAAATACATTTAAACTCAGTTTTTCACAATTCCTGACATTTAATCCTAGTAAAAGAAATGCCCTGTCTTAGGTCAGTTAGGATCACCACTTTATTTTAAGAATGTGAAATGTCAAAATAATAGATTTCTTTCAGCTTTTATTTCTTTCATCAAATTTCCAGTGGGTCAGAAGTTACAATACAGTCAATTAGTAATTGGTAGCATTGCCTTTAAATTGTTTAAACTTGGGTCAAACGTTTTGGGTAGCCTTCCACAAGCTAACCACAATAGGTTTGGTGAATTTTGGCCCATTCCTCCTGACAGAGCTGGTGTAACAGAGTCAGGTTTGTGGGCCTCGTCGCTCGCACACACTTTTTCAGTTCTGCCCACATATTTTCTATAGGATTGAGGTCAGGGCTTTGTGATGGCCACTCCACTCGTTTTACTGTGGATACAGGTGTTTGGAAATTGCTCCCAAGGATGAACTAGACTTGTGGAGGTCTACAATTGTTTTCCTGAGGTCTTCACCGATTTCTTTAGATTTTCCTATGATGTCAAGCAACGAGCTTGAAGGTAGGCCTTGAAATACATCCACAGGTACACCTCCAATTGACTCAAATGATGTCAATTAGCCTATCAGAAGCTTCTAAAGCCATGACATCATTTTCTGGAATTTTCCAAGCTGTTTAAAGGCACAGTCAACTTAGTGTATGTAAACTTCTGACCTGCTGGAATTGTGACACAGTGAAATTGTTGGAAAAAATTACTTGGGTCATGCGCAAAGTAGATGTCCTAACCGACTTACCAAAACTATACTTTGTTAACAAGACATTTGTGGAGTGGTTGAAAAACGAGTTTATGATTTCAACCTAAGTGTATATAAATTCCCACTTCAACTGTCTGTCAGCTTTTTGAGTCTTCCATGCCTTGTCCTCAACACCCTTCTCCCTCCCTCTTCTCCCTCACTCCACCCTATAAATGACATCATGGCTGCTGTACTCTGAAGAGCTGTAAACATGTTTTTAAGTCTGTGTCTGCATCCCAAATAGCACCCTATTCCATATAGTGCCCTACTTTTGTAAATGTCCCCTGCAAGGCAAACCCCTGCTCTCTGGGTCTGACTCGGAGGTGGGTTAGGAGAGAGTTGACACACGAACAGACCTGAAGAGGAAGTGAGAGGTTTAACCACAATGTGGTGGTGGTTCCACAGAACTACCAGGGGTGGTAATCATAGTTACACCAAAGCATAGACCTTATACAGCATTAAAGAAGGAAACCTGTGTCCTCTTTGCCCTCGTTTAGATATCTGTTATCTCTGACAGTGTGGTGTGAGCCTATAGGGAAGAGGTCAGAGACCTGGCAGTGTGGTGTGAGCCTATAGGGAGGAGGTCAGAGACGTGGCAGTGTGGTGTGAGCCTATAGGGAAGAGGTCAGAGACCTGGCAGTGTAGTGTGAGCCTATAGGGAGGAGGTCAGAGACCTGGCAGTGTGGTGTGAGCCTATAGGGAGGAGGTCAGAGACCTGGCAGTGTGGTGTGAGCCTATAGGGAAGAGGTCAGAGACCTGGCAGTGTGGTGTGAGCCTATAGGGAGGAGGTCAGATACCTGGCAGTGTGGTGTGAGCCTATAGGGAGGAGGTCAGAGACCTGGCAGTGTGGTGTGAGCCTATAGGGAGGAGGTCAGAGACCTGGCAGTGTGGTGTGAGCCTACAGGGAGGAGGTCAGAGACCTGGCAGTGTGGTGTGAGCCTATAGGGAGGAGGTCAGAGACCTGGCAGTGTGGTGTGAGCCTACAGGGAGGAGGTCAGAGACCTGGCAGTGTGGTGTGAGCCTATAGGGAGGTCAGACACCTGGCAGTGTGGTGTGAGCCTATAGGGAGGAGGTCAGAGACCTGGCAGTGTGGTGTGAGCCTATAGGGAGGAGGTCAGAGACCTGGCAGTGTGGTGTGAGCTTATAGGGAGGTCAGAGACCTGGCAGTGTGGTGTGAGCCTATAGGGAGGTCAGAGACCTGGCAGTGTGGTGTGAGCCTACAGGGAGGAGGTCAGAGACCTGGCAATGTGGTGTGAGCCTATAGGGAGGAGGTCAGAGACCTGGCAGTGTGGTGTGAGCCTATAGGGAGGAGGTCAGAGACCTGGCAGTGTGGTGTGAGCCTACAGGGAGGAGGTCAGAGACCTGGCAATGTGGTGTGAGCCTACAGGGAGGAGGTCAGAGACCTGGCAGTGTGATGTGAGCCTATAGGGAGGTCAGAGACCTGGCAGTGTGGTGTGAGCCTACAGGGAGGAGGTCAGAGACCTGGCAGTGTGGTGTGAGCCTATAGGGAGGAGGTCAGAGACCTGGCAGTGTGGTGTGAGCCTACAGGGAGGAGGTCAGAGACCTGGCAGTGTGATGTGAGCCTATAGGGAGGTCAGAGACCTGGCAGTGTGGTGTGAGCCTATAGGGAGGAGGTCAGAGACCTGGCAGTGTGGTGTGAGCCTACAGGGAGGAGGTCAGAGACCTGGCAGTGTGGTGTGAGCCTACAGGGAGGAGGTCAGAGACCTGGCAGTGTGGTGTGAGCCTTCAGGGAGGAGGTCAGAGACCTGGCAGTGTGGTGTGAGCCTATAGGGAGGAGGTCAGAGACCTGGCAGTGTGGTGTGAGCCTACAGGGAGGAGGTCAGAGACCTGGCAGTGTGGTGTGAGCCTACAGGGAGGAGGTCAGAGACCTGGCAGTGTGGTGTGAGCCTTCAGGAGGAGGTCAGAGACCTGGCAGTGTGGTGTGAGCCTATAGGGAGGAGGTCAGAGACCTGGCAGTGTGGTGTGAGCCTACAGGGAGGAGGTCAGAGACCTGGCAGTGTGGTGTGAGCCTACAGGGAGGAGGTCAGAGACCTGGCAGTGTGGTGTGAGCCTTCAGGGAGGAGGTCAGAGACCTGGCAGTGTGGTGTGAGCCTATAGGGAGGTCAGACACCTGGCAGTGTGGTGTGAGCCTATAGGGAGGAGGTCAGAGACCTGGCAGTGTGGTGTGAGCCTATAGGGAGGTCAGAGACCTGGCAGTGTGGTGTGAGCCTACAGGGAGGAGGTCAGAGACCTGGCAGTGTGGTGTGAGCCTATAGGGAGGAGGTCAGAGACCTGGCAGTGTGGTGTGAGCCTACAGGGAGGAGGTCAGAGACCTGGCAGTGTGGTGTGAGCCTATAGGGAGGAGGTCAGAGACCTGGCAGTGTGGTGTGAGCCTATAGGGAGGAGGTCAGAGACCTGGCAGTGTGGTGTGAGCCTACAGGGAGGAGGTCAGAGACCTGGCAGTGTGGTGTGAGCCTATAGGGAGGAGGTCAGAGACCTGGCAGTGTGGTGTGAGCCTACAGGGAGGAGGTCAGAGACCTGGCAGTGTGGTGTGAGCCTATAGGGAGGAGGTCAGAGACCTGGCAGTGTGGTGTGAGCCTACAGGGAGGAGGTCAGAGACCTGGCAGTGTGGTGTGAGCCTATAGGGAGGTCAGACACCTGGCAGTGTGGTGTGAGCCTATAGGGAGGAGGTCAGAGACCTGGCAGTGTGGTGTGAGCCTATAGGGAGGAGGTCAGAGACCTGGCAGTGTGGTGTGAGCCTACAGGGAGGAGGTCAGAGACCTGGCAGTGTGGTGTGAGCCTACAGGGAGGAGGTCAGATACCTGGCAGTGTGGTGTGAGCCTATAGGGAGGAGGTCAGAGACCTGGCAGTGTGGTGTGAGCCTATAGGGAGGAGGTCAGAGACCTGGCAGTGTGGTGTGAGCCTACAGGGAGGAGGTCAGAGACCTGGCAGTGTGGTGTGAGCCTACAGGGAGGAGGTCAGAGACCTGGCAGTGTGGTGTGAGCCTATAGGGAGGAGGTCAGAGACCTAGCAGTGTGGTGTGAGCCTATAGGGAGGAGGTCAGAGACCTGGCAGTGTGGTGTGAGCCTATAGGGAGGAGGTCAGAGACCTGGCAGTGTGGTGTGAGCCTACAGGGAGGAGGTCAGAGACCTGGCAGTGTGGTGTGAGCCTACAGGGAGGAGGTCAGAGACCTGGCAGTGTGGTGTGAGCCTATAGGGAGGAGGTCAGAGACCTGGCAGTGTGGTGTGAGCCTATAGGGAGGAGGTCAGAGACCTGGCAGTGTGGTGTGAGCCTACAGGGAGGAGGTCAGAGACCTGGCAGTGTGGTGTGAGCCTATAGGGAGGAGGTCAGAGACCTGGCAGTGTGGTGTGAGCCTATAGGGAGGAGGTCAGAGACCTGGCAGTGTGGTGTGAGCTTATAGGGAGGTCAGAGACCTGGCAGTGTGGTGTGAGCCTATAGGGAGGAGGTCAGAGACCTGGCAGTGTGGTGTGAGCCTACAGGGAGGAGGTCAGAGACCTGGCAATGTGGTGTGAGCCTACAGGGAGGAGGTCAGAGACCTGGCAGTGTGATGTGAGCCTATAGGGAGGTCAGAGACCTGGCAGTGTGGTGTGAGCCTATAGGGAGGAGGTCAGAGACCTGGCAGTGTGGTGTGAGCCTATAGGGAGGAGGTCAGAGACCTGGCAGTGTGGTGTGAGCCTACAGGGAGGAGGTCAGAGACCTGGCAGTGTGATGTGAGCCTATAGGGAGGTCAGAGACCTGGCAGTGTGGTGTGAGCCTATAGGGAGGAGGTCAGAGACCTGGCAGTGTGGTGTGAGCCTATAGGGAGGAGGTCAGAGACCTGGCAGTGTGGTGTGAGCCTACAGGGAGGAGGTCAGAGACCTGGCAGTGTGGTGTGAGCCTATAGGGAGGAGGTCAGAGACCTGGCAGTGTGGTGTGAGCCTACAGGGAGGAGGTCAGAGACCTGGCAGTGTGGTGTGAGCCTACAGGGAGGAGGTCAGAGACCTGGCAGTGTGGTGTGAGCCTATAGGGAGGTCAGACACCTGGCAGTGTGGTGTGAGCCTATAGGGAGGAGGTCAGAGACCTGGCAGTGTGGTGTGAGCCTATAGGGAGGAGGTCAGAGACCTGGCAGTGTGGTGTGAGCCTACAGGGAGGAGGTCAGAGACCTGGCAGTGTGGTGTGAGCCTACAGGGAGGAGGTCAGATACCTGGCAGTGTGGTGTGAGCCTATAGGGAGGAGGTCAGAGACCTGGCAGTGTGGTGTGAGCCTATAGGGAGGAGGTCAGAGACCTGGCAGTGTGGTGTGAGCCTACAGGGAGGAGGTCAGAGACCTGGCAGTGTGGTGTGAGCCTACAGGGAGGAGGTCAGAGACCTGGCAGTGTGGTGTGAGCCTATAGGGAGGAGGTCAGAGACCTAGCAGTGTGGTGTGATTCTATAGGGAGGAGGTCAGAGACCTGGCAGTGTGGTGTGAGCCTATAGGGAGGAGGTCAGAGACCTGGCAGTGTGGTGTGAGCCTACAGGGAGGAGGTCAGAGACCTGGCAGTGTGGTGTGAGCCTACAGGGAGGAGGTCAGAGACCTGGCAGTGTGGTGTGAGCCTATAGGGAGGAGGTCAGAGACCTGGCAGTGTGGTGTGAGCCTATAGGGAGGAGGTCAGAGACCTGGCAGTGTGGTGTGAGCCTACAGGGAGGAGGTCAGAGACCTGGCAGTGTGGTGTGAGCCTATAGGGAGGAGGTCAGAGACCTGGCAGTGTGGTGTGAGCCTATAGGGAGGAGGTCAGAGACCTGGCAGTGTGGTGTGAGCTTATAGGGAGGTCAGAGACCTGGCAGTGTGGTGTGAGCCTATAGGGAGGTCAGAGACCTGGCAGTGTGGTGTGAGCCTACAGGGAGGAGGTCAGAGACCTGGCAATGTGGTGTGAGCCTATAGGGAGGAGGTCAGAGACCTGGCAGTGTGGTGTGAGCCTATAGGGAGGAGGTCAGAGACCTGGCAGTGTGGTGTGAGCCTACAGGGAGGAGGTCAGAGACCTGGCAATGTGGTGTGAGCCTACAGGGAGGAGGTCAGAGACCTGGCAGTGTGATGTGAGCCTATAGGGAGCTCAGAGACCTGGCAGTGTGGTGTGAGCCTACAGGGAGGAGGTCAGAGACCTGGCAGTGTGGTGTGAGCCTATAGGGAGGAGGTCAGAGACCTGGCAGTGTGGTGTGAGCCTACAGGGAGGAGGTCAGAGACCTGGCAGTGTGATGTGAGCCTATAGGGAGGTCAGAGACCTGGCAGTGTGGTGTGAGCCTATAGGGAGGAGGTCAGAGACCTGGCAGTGTGGTGTGAGCCTACAGGGAGGAGGTCAGAGACCTGGCAGTGTGGTGTGAGCCTACAGGGAGGAGGTCAGAGACCTGGCAGTGTGGTGTGAGCCTTCAGGGAGGAGGTCAGAGACCTGGCAGTGTGGTGTGAGCCTATAGGGAGGTCAGACACCTGGCAGTGTGGTGTGAGCCTATAGGGAGGAGGTCAGAGACCTGGCAGTGTGGTGTGATCCTATAGGGAGGTCAGACACCTGGCAGTGTGGTGTGAGCCTATAGGGAGGAGGTCAGAGACCTGGCAGTGTGGTGTGAGCCTACAGGGAGGAGGTCAGAGACCTGGCAGTGTGGTGTGAGCCTATAGGGAGGAGGTCAGAGACCTGGCAGTGTGGTGTGAGCCTATAGGGAGGAGGTCAGAGACCTGGCAGTGTGGTGTGAGCCTACAGGGAGGAGGTCAGAGACCTGGCAGTGTGGTGTGAGCCTATAGGGAGGAGGTCAGAGACCTGGCAGTGTGGTGTGAGCCTATAGGGAGGAGGTCAGAGACCTGGCAGTGTGGTGTGAGCCTACAGGGAGGAGGTCAGAGACCTGGCAGTGCGGTGTGAGCCTATAGAGAGGAGGTCAGAGACCTGGCAGTGTGGTGTGAGCCTATAGGGAGGAGGTCAGAGACCTGGCAGTGTGGTGTGAGCCTATAGGGAGGAGGTCAGAGACCTGGCAGTGTGGTGTGAGCCTATAGGGAGGAGGTCAGAGACCTGGCAGTGTGGTGTGAGCCTATAGGGAGGGGGTCAGAGACCTGGCAGTGTGGTGTGAGCCTATAGGGAGGAGGTCAGAGACCTGGCAGTGTGGTGTGAGCCTATAGGGAGGAGGTCAGAGACCTGGCAGTGTGGTGTGAGCCTATAGGGAGGAGGTCAGAGACCTGGCAGTGTGCTGTGAGCCAATAGGGAGGAGGTCAGAGACCTGGCAGTGTGGTGTGAGCCTATAGGGAGGAGGTCAGAGACCTAGCAGTGTGCTGTGAGCCAATAGGGAGGAGGTCAGATACCTGGCAGTGTGCTGTGAGCCTACAGGGAGGAGGTCAGAGACCTGGCTGTGAGCCTACAGGGAGGAGGTCAGAGATCTGGCAGTGTGGTGTGAGCCTATAGGGAGGAGGTCAGAGACCTGGCAGTGTGGTGTGAGCCTATAGGGAGGAGGTCAGAGACCTGGCAGTGTGGTGTGAGCCTACAGGGAGGAGGTCAGAGACCTGGCAGTGTGGTGCCAGGACAACAACCTCTCCCTCAACGTCAGCAAAACAAAAGAGCCGATCGTGGATCACAGGAAACGGAGGGGCGAACACGCCCCCATCCACATCACTAAGCTGTAGAGGAGCGTGTCGAGAGCTTCAAGTTCCTCGGTGCTATTCCTCTGCCATCATCTGGGTTAAGCCCCGCAATGTGGAAGGAGGGCACAAACTTGGAGATGTTGGCTAAAGCCTCGAGTTCCTCGTGCCATTTCGCTGAATTTAGTTTTTTTTTCAGTGGTTTGATTTCATCACTGTAGAAGGCCTACCTAGCTGTTCTGAATTTGTATTGTATTTAGTTCCTCAACTCTTTTGTTAGGACAGCGTTCTTCTGGTAATGCTGTAGTTACAGCGTTCATCCACTAGGGGGCATATGCTATCCAAAAGGCAGGAGGATATCTGTCATCATAAGGTCTTGGTTTCAACATTTATTTGGTAAGAAGGAAGAGCCAGCCACAGTTTAACACCTCTCCCCTGCAAGGCAAACCCCTGCTCTCTGGGTCTGACTCGGAGGTGGGTTAGGAGAGAGTAGACACAGCGAACAGACCTGAAGAGGAAGTGAGGGGTTTAACCACAATGTGGTGGTGGTTCCACAGAACTACCAGGGGTGGTAATCATAGTCACACCAAAGCATAGACCTTATACAGCATTAAAGAAGGAAACCTGTGTCCTCTTTGCCCTCGTTTAGATATCTGTTATCTCTGACAGTGTGGTGAGTAAGAAGAGGAGAACGTAATGTCAGTGTTAGAAATGTGTCGTTGAGACTACAAAAGTGACATTCCATCGTTCCTCTAAATCAAAGGGTCAGATAAAGTAGCTGTAGTGATGTCATTTCAGCCCCTGGATATACAGTAACCAGTGGTCTCCACTCAGCCCCTGGACATACAGTAACCAGTGGTCTCCACTCAGCCAATGGATATACAGTAACCAATGGTCTCCACTCAGCCCCTGGACATACAGTAACCAGTGGTCTCCACTCAGCCCCTGGATATACAGTAACCAGGTCTCCACTCAGCCCCTGGACATACAGTAACCAGTGGTCTCCACTCAGCCCCTGGATATACAGTAACTAGTGGTCTCCACTCAGCCAATGGATATACAGTAACCAATGGTCTCCACTCAGCCCCTGGATATACAGTAACCAGTGGTCTCCACTCAGCCCCTGGACATACAGTAACCAGTGGTCTCCACTCAGCCAATGGATATACAGTAACCAATGGTCTCCACTCAGCCCCTGGATATACAGTAACTAGTGGTCTCCACTCAGCCAATGGATATACAGTAACCAATGGTCTCCACTCAGCCCCTGGATATACAGTAACCAGTGGTCTCCACTCAGCCCCTGGACATACAGTAACCAGTGGTCTCCACTCAGCCAATGGATATACAGTAACCAATGGTCTCCACTCAGCCCCTGGACATACAGTAACCAGTGGTCTCCACTCAGCCCCTGGATATACAGTAACCAGGTCTCCACTCAGCCCCTGGACATACAGTAACCAGTGGTCTCCACTCAGCCCCTGGATATACAGTAACTAGTGGTCTCCACTCAGCCAATGGATATACAGTAACCAATGGTCTCCACTCAGCCCCTGGATATACAGTAACCAGTGGTCTCCACTCAGCCCCTGGACATACAGTAACCAGTGGTCTCCACTCAGCCAATGGATATACAGTAACCAATGGTCTCCACTCAGCCCCTGGATATACAGTAACTAGTGGTCTCCACTCAGCCCCTGGACATACAGTAACCAGTGGTCTCCACTCAGCCAATGGATATACAGTAACCAATGGTCTCCACTCAGCCCCTGGATATACAGTAACTAGTGGTCTCCACTCAGCCCCTGGACATACAGTAACCAGTGGTCTCCACTCAGCCAATGGATATACAGTAACCAGTGGTCTCCACTCAGCCCCTGGACATACAGTAACCAGTGGTCTCCACTCAGCCCCTGGATATACAGTAACCAGGTCTCCACTCAGCCCCTGGACATACAGTAAATAGTGGTCTCCACTCAGCCCCTGGATATACAGTAACTAGTGGTCTCCACTCAGCCAATGGATATACAGTAACCAATGGTCTCCACTCAGCCCCTGGATATACAGTAACCAGTGGTCTCCACTCAGCCCCTGGACATACAGTAACCAGTGGTCTCCACTCAGCCAATGGATATACAGTAACCAATGGTCTCCACTCAGCCCCTGGATATACAGTAACTAGTGGTCTCCACTCAGCCCCTGGACATACAGTAACCAGTGGTCTCCACTCAGCCAATGGATATACAGTAACCAATGGTCTCCACTCAGCCCCTGGATATACAGTAACTAGTGGTCTCCACTCAGCCCCTGGACATACAGTAACCAGTGGTCTCCACTCAGCCAATGGATATACAGTAACCAGTGGTCTCCACTCAGCCCCTGGACATACATATTAAATACATACATATTAAAAACACCCTATGGCAAAATGTGTAGAACTGCTCATGTATGGTATTGATGTGGATATGCAGACACACAAGCCACTGCGGCCCCTCATGAGTTCCGTTTTGTGGCCCCCACCCTCAAAATGTGCCCATCCTTGACATAGACTGACCAGGTGAATCCAGGTGAAAGATATGATCCCTTGTTGATGTGACTTGTTAAATCCACTTCAAATCAGTGTAGATGAAGGGGAGGAGACATGTAGATGAAGGGGAGGAGACATGTAGATGAAGGGGAGGAGACATGTAGATGAAGGGGAGGAGACATGTAGATGAAGGGGAGAAGACGGGTTAAAGAAGGACTTTTAAGCCTTGAGATAATTGAGACATGGATTGTGTCTGTGTGCCATTCTGAGGGTGAATAAACAAGACAAAATATTTAAGTGCCTTTGAACGGGGTATGGTAGTAGGTGCGATTTGTGTCAAGATCCGCAATGCTCCTGGGTTTTCCACGCTCAACAGTTTCCCATGAGGAACAAGAATGGTCCACCACCCAAAGGACATACAGCCAACTTGACACAACTGTGGGAAGCATCGGAGTCAACATGGGGCCAGCATCCCTGTGGAACGCTTTAGACACCTTGTAGAGTCAACATGGACCAGCATCCCTGTGGAACGCTTTCAACACCTTGTAGAGTCAACATGGACCAGCATCCCTGTGGAACGCTTTCAACACCTTGTAGAGTCCGTGTCCCCGACGAATTGAGGCTGTTCTGAGAGCAAAAGGGGGGTTCAACTCAATATTAGGAAGGTGTTCTTAATGTTTGGTGTACTCAGTGTACAGTCGTGGCCAAAAGTTTTGAGAATGACACAAATATTAATTTTCACAAAGTCTGCTGCCTCAGTTTGTATGGTGGCAATTTGCATATACTCCAGAATGTTATGAAGAGTGATCAGATGAATTGCAATTAATTACAAAGTCCCTCTTTGCCATGCAAATGAAGTGAATCCCAGAAAAACATTTCAACTGAATTTCTGCAGAAGGCTTCAAGGCGCCCAAGAAAGTCCAGCAAGCGCCAGGACCGTCTCCTAAAGTTGATTCAGATGTGGGATCGGGGCACCACCAGTACAGAGCTTGCTCAGGAATGGCAGCAGGCAGGTGTGAGTGCATCTGCACGCACAGTGAGGCAAAGACTTTTGGAGGATGGCCTGGTGTCAAGAAGGGCAGCAAAGAAGCCACTTCTCTCCAGGAAAAACATCAGGGACAGACTGATATTCTGCAAAAGGTTCAGGGATTGGACTGCTGAGGACTGGGGTAAAGTCATTTTCTCTGATGAATCCCCTTTCCGATTGTTTGGGGCATCTGGAAAAAAGCTTGTCCGGAGAAGACAAGGTGAGCGCTACCATCAGTCCTGTGTCATGCCAACAGTAACGCATCCTGAGACCATTCATGTGTGGGGTTGCTTCTCAGCCAAGGGAGTGGGCTCACTCACAATTTTGCCTAAGAACACAGCCATGAATAAAGAATGGTACCAACACATCCTCCGAGAGCAACTTCTCCCAACCATCCAGGAACAGTTTGGTGATGAACAATGCCTTTTCCAGCATGATGGAGCACCTTGCCATAAGGCAAAAGTGATAACTAAGTGGCTCGGGGAACAAAACATTGATATTTTGGGTCCATGGCCAGGAAACTCCTCAGACCTTAATCCCATTGAGAACTTATGGTCAATCCTCAAGAGGCGGGTGGACAAACAAAAACCCACAAATTCTGACAAACTCCAAGCATTGATTATGAAAGAATGGGCTGCCATCAGTCAGGATGTGGCCCAGAAGTTAATTGACAGCATGCCAGGGTGGATTGCAGAGGTCTTGAAAAAGAAGGGTCAACACTGCAAATACTGACTCTGTAACGATCTGAGTGTAGTGGGTGAGGAGTCAAGCGCAGGAAGCAGAGAGTTCAGGTGAGTGCCATTTTAATGCACCGACAAACGGCGAACATAAGCCAACCCACACGAACACACACGGCGTAATGAACAAACAGGGGGACTTAAACGGTCCAGGGAAAACCCACAAAATGGGAAAAACACAAAACCCATAGACGTGCACACAAGTGCACTAAAACAGACGGTCACAATAATTAATCCCGCACAAGGAACCCTGCGGGCCGGCTGACTAATAAAGCCTATTACCTAACTCAAAACAGGTGCACTCAATCAACACATAAGGAGGGGGAGGAAATAATCAGTAGCAGCTAGTAGGCCGGCGACGACGACCGCCGAGCGCCAACCGAACGGGAAGGTGAGTGTCCTTCGGTCGGAGTCGTGACAGACTCTTTGCATCAACTTCATGTAATTGTCAATAAAAGCCCTTGACACTTATGAAATGCTTGTAATTATACTTCAGTATTCCAAGGTAACATATGACAAGAATATCTAAAGACACTGAAGCAGCAAACTTTGTGGAAATTAATATTTGTGTCATTCTCCAATCTTTTGGCCACGACTGTACATGATGTAGCACAGCCATTGTCCCATAGAATTACAATGAGTAGAACAGACATTCCCATCCGAAACAGTGTTGGTTGGCCTCTTTTCTCTTAGACACAACGCCTGTTATCCTGATACGTGCATTCTGACATGGAGATCCCACCCCCCCCCCAAAATTACCCAATGTGATTGGATTTTCTTCTATTCTAATTCTACGGCCAATACAATCTCTGTACATACCTCTCGGGATGCTTTTCAGAAACATGTCAAACTCAATCCACGGTGGGACGGTGCTGAATAAGGTTTACTAGAGAGACCAACACGGTGCTGAATAAGGTTTACTACAGAGACCAACACGGTGCTGAATAAGGTTTACTACAGAGACCAACACGGTGCTGAATAAGGTTTACTAGAGAGACCAACACGGTGCTGAATAAAGTTTACTACAGAGACCAACACGGTGCTGAATAAGGTTTACTACAGAGACCAACACGGTGCTGAATAAGGTTTACTAGAGAGACCAACACGGTGCTGAATAAGGTTTACTACAGAGACCAACACGGTGCTGAATAAGGTTTACTACAGAGACCAATACGGTGCTGAATAAGGTTTACTACAGAGACCAACACGGTGCTGAATAAGGTTTACTACAGAGACCAACACGGTGCTGAATAAGGTTTACTAGAGAGACCAACACGGTGCTGAATAAAGTTTACTACAGAGACCAACACGGTGCTGAATAAGGTTTACTACAGAGACCAACACGGTGCTGAATAAGGTTTACTAGAGAGACCAACACGGTGCTGAATAAGGTTTACTACAGAGACCAACACGGTGCTGAATAAGGTTTACTAGAGAGACCAACACGGTGCTGAATAAGGTTTACTACAGAGACCAACACGGTGCTGAATAAGGTTTACTACAGAGACCAACACGGTGCTGAATAAGGTTTACTACAGAGACCAATACGGTGCTGAATAAGGTTTACTACAGAGACCAACACGGTGCTGAATAAGGTTTACTACAGAGACCAATACGGTGCTGAATAAGGTTTACTACAGAGACCAACACGGTGCTGAATAAGGTTTACTACAGAGACCAACACGGTGCTGAATAAGGTTTACTACAGAGACCAATACGGTGCTGAATAAGGTTTACTACAGAGACCAACACGGTGCTGAATAAGGTTTACTACAGAGACCAACACGGTGCTGAATAAGGTTTACTACAGAGACCAACACGGTGCTGAATAAGGTTTACTACAGAGACCAACACGGTGCTGAATAAGGTTTACTACAGAGACCAACACGGTGCTGAATAAGGTTTACTAGAGAGACCAACACGGTGCTGAATAAGGTTTACTACAGAGACCAACACGGTGCTGAATAAGGTTTACTACAGAGACCAACACGGTGCTGAATAAGGTTTACTAGAGAGACCAACACGGTGCTGAATAAGGTTTACTACAGAGACCAACACGGTGCTGAATAAGGTTTACTACAGAGACCAACACGGTGCTGAATAAGGTTTACTACAGAGACCAACACGGTGCTGAATAAGGTTTACTAGAGAGACCAACACGGTGCTGAATAAGGTTTACTACAGAGACCAACACGGTGCTGAATAAGGTTTACTAGAGAGACCAACACGGTGCTGAATAAGGTTTACTACAGAGACCAACACGGTGCTGAATAAGGTTTACTACAGAGACCAACACGGTGCTGAATAAGGTTTACTACAGAGACCAACACGGTGCTGAATAAGGTTTACTACAGAGACCAACACGGTGCTGAATAAGGTTTACTACAGAGACCAATACGGTGCTGAATAAGGTTTACTACAGAGACCAACACGGTGCTGAATAAGGTTTACAGGGTTCTCTTGCAGGGTTTTCGACTCCTCCTTGTACTTCATTGATGAATGAAGGTCACTGATTAGTGAATAACACCTGGTTGATGGGAAAACACAGAAGACACTAGGACCTCCATGGATTGACTCCCCTGATCTAAAGCACCTAACAGTGCTCTTGCCATCCCAGTGGAATTGTTGGCCTGGTTGAATTACGATCTGAAAAACATTAACATTAATGTAATAATTCAGTCAGTAAAAGACTAGAAACTACAGTAAGTACAGTAACATAATATGTTAATAATATCATAATATTTTTACTGAACAAAAATCTAAAATGCAAAATGTAACAATTTCTAAGATATTACTGAGTTACTGTTCATATGAGGAAATCACTGAATTGAAATAAATTAATTAGCCACTAATCTATGGATTTCACGTGCTTGGGCAGGCATGGGAGGGCATAGGCCCACCCACTTGGCAGCCAGGCCCAGCCAATCAGAATTACTTTTCCCCCCAGACAGAAATACTCCTCAGTAACCCCCCCCCCCCCTCTCAGATGATCCCTCAGGTGAAGAAGATGTGAAGGTTCAGGGTTGGCGTGGTTACACCTGGTCTGTGGGGCTGGCGTGGTGACACCTGGTCTGTGGGGTTGGCGTGGTTACACCTGGTCTGTGGGGCTGGCGTGGTGACACCTGGTCTGTGGGGTTGGCGTGGTTACACCTGGTCTGTGGGGTTGGCGTGGTTACACCTGGTCTGTGGGGTTGGCGTGGTTACACCTGGTCTGTGGGGTTGGCGTGGTTACACCTGGTCTGTGGGGCTGGCGTGGTTACACCTGGTCTGTGGGGCTGGCGTGGTTACACATGGTCTGTGGGGCTGGCGTGGTGACACCTGGTCTGTGGGGTTGGCGTGGTTACACCTGGTCTGTGGGGCTGGCGTGGTTACACCTGGTCTGTGGGGCTGGCGTGGTTACACCTGGTCTGTGGGGCTGGCGTGGTTACACCTGGTCTGTGGGGTTGGCGTGGTTACACCTGGTCTGTGGGGTTGGCGTGGTTACACCTGGTCTGTGGGGCTGGTGTGGTTACAGCTGGTCTGTGGGGCTGGCGTGGTTACACCTGGTCTGTGGGGCTGGTGTGGTTACACCTGGTCTGTGGGGCTGGCGTGGTTACACCTGGTCTGTGGGGCTGGCGTGGTTACACCTGGTCTGCGTTTGTGAGGCCGGTTGGATGTACTGCCAAATTCTCGAAAAGAATGTTGGAGGCGGTTTATGGTAGAGAAATGAACATTCAAGTCTCTGGCAACAGTTCAGCGGGACAGTCATGCCAATTGCATTCACCCTCAAAACTCCCCAGCACAAGATGCACCTGTGTAATGATCATGCTGTTTAATCAGCTTCATGATATGATAAACCTGTCAGGTGGATGGATTATCTTGGCAAATGAGAAATGCTCACCAACAGGGATGTAAACAAATTTGTGCACAAAATTTGAGAGAAAGAAGCTTTGTGTGCAAATGGAACATTTTCCGGGATCTTTTTTTTTTCAGCTTATGAAACATGGGACCAACACTTTCACACGTTGTGTTTATATTTTTGTTCAGTGTAAAACAGTCATACTAGTTAATACATGGACTTGTATTTAAAAACATAACTTTCTCAGGATTTAGTTTAACCTCATGTACTGTTTCAATAAAAAAAATGCATAAGCCTGTTAAATTAACCATAAACCTGTACAGCCATCTCAATACTGAGCCTGCTAACTGTAGCCTGCTAACTGTAGCCTGCTAACTGAGCCTGCTAACTGTAGCCTGCTAACTGAGCCTGCTAACTGACCCTGCTAACTGAGCCTGCTAACTGTAGCCTGCTAACTGAGCCTGCTAACTGACCCTGCTAACTGAGCCTGCTAACTGTAGCCTGCCAACTGAGCCTGCTAACTGAGCCTGCTAACTGAGCCGCTGGTTTAGTTCAAATTAAGACTAATTTCGAGGAAAGAAGTGCCTGTTTCCCAATAACCTGCTGGAATAAGTTACTGAGGATGGGGTTATAACATCACATCCAAGATGGCGTAGCAGTCAGACGTCTTTGTCCTTGTCATCTGCCACCACAGCCGGCCAAGATGTAGCTGCCCCCCCTGCAGACCGCCGGCCAAGATGTAGCTGGCCCCCCCCTGCAGACCGCCGACCAAGATGTAGCTGGCCCCCCCCTGCAGACCGCCGACCAAGATGTAGCTGGCCCCCCTGCAGACCGCCGACCCTGCAGACCGCCGACCAAGATGTAGCTGGCCACCCCTGCAGACCGCCGGCCAAGATGTAGCTGGCCCCCCTGCAGACCGCCGACCAAGATGTAGCTGGCCCCCCTGCAGACCGCCGACCAAGATGGAGCTGGCCCCCCTGCAGACCGCCGACCAAGATGTAGCTGCCCCCCCCACAGACCGAAACAACCCAACCCAACCCTGAAACCACCCATGGATCAGCCAAAAGGCCTGGTTCCACCCTCTTCAAAAATCTCACCGGACTGAAACATACAGTTGAAGTCTGAAGTTTACATACACTTAGGTTGGAGTCATTAAAACTTGTTTTTCAACCACTCCCCAAATGTCTTGTTAACAAACTATAGTTTTGGCAAGTCAGTTAGGACGTCTACTTTGTCCATGACACAAGTCATTTTTCCAACAACTGTTTACAGACAGATTATTTCACTTATAATTCACAGTATCACAATTCCAGTGGGTCAGAAGTTTACATACACTAAGTTGACTGTGCCTTTAAACAGCTTGGAAAATTACAGAAAATGATGTCATGGCTTTAGAAGCTTCTGATAGGCTAATTGACATCATTTGAGTCAATTGGAGGTGTACCTGTGGATGTATTTCAAGGCCTACCTTAAAACTCAGAGCCTGTTTGCTGACATTATGGGAAAATCTAAAGAAATCAGCCAAGAACTCAGAAAAAAAAAAATTGCAGACCTCCACAAGTCTGGTTCATCCTTGAGAGTAATTTCCAAACGTCTGAAGGTACCATGTTCATCTGTACAAACAATAGTACGCAAGTATAAACACCGTGGGACCACGCAGCCGTCATACTGCTCAGGAAGGAGACGTTCTGTCTCCTAGAGATGAAGGTACTGTGGTGCGAAAAGTGCACATCAATCCCAGAACAACAGCAAACGACCTTGTGAAGATGCTGGAGGACACAGGCACAAAAGTATCTGTATCCACAGTAAAACGAGTCCTATATCGACATAACCTGAAATGCCGCTCAGCAAGGAAGAAGCCACTGCTCCAAAACCGCTTTTAAAAAGCCAGTCTACAGTTTTCAACTGCACATGGGGACAAATATCGTACTTTTTGGAGAAATATCATCTGGTCTAATGGAACAAAAATAGAACTCTTTGGCCATAATGACCATCGTTATGTTTGGAGGAAAAAAGGGGGAGGCTTGCAAGCCAAAGGACCGTGAAGCACGGGGGTGGCAGCATCATGTTGTGGGGGTGCTTTGCTGCAGGAAGGACCTGTGCACTTCTCAAAATAGATGAGGTAGGAAAATTATGTGGATATATTGAAACAACATCAAGAGATCAGTCAGGAAGTTAAAGCTTGGTCGCAAATGGGTCTTCCAAATGGACAATGACCTCAAGCATACTTCCAAAGTTGTGGCAAAATGGCTTAAAGACATCAAAGTCAAGGTATTGGTGTGGCCATCACAAAGCCCTGACCTCAATCCTATAGAACATTTGTGGGCAGAACTGAAAAGGTGCAAGCAAGGAGTCCTACAAACCTGACTCTGTTACACCAGCTCTGTCAGGAGGAATGGGCCAAAATTCTCCCTACATATTGTGGGAAGCTTGTGGAAGGCTACCCGAAACATTTGACCCAAGTTAAATAATTAGTTAAACAATTTAAAGGCAACGCTACCAAATATGAATTGAGTATGTAAACTTAGGAATTGTGAAAAACTGAGTTTAAATGTATTTGGCTAAGGTGTATGTGTAACCGATGTGAAATGGCTAGCTAGTTAGCGGTGGTGCGCACTAATAGCGTTTCAATCGGTGACGTCACTCGCTCTGAGACCTTGAAGTAGTGGTTCCCCTTTGCTCTGCAAGGGCCGCGGCTTTTGTGGAGCGATGGGTAACGATGCTTCGTGGGTGACTGTTGTTGATGTGTGCAGAGGGTTTCTGGTTCGAGCCCGGGTTGGGGTGAGGAGAGGGACGGAAGCTTAACTGTTACATATGTAAACTTCAGACTTCAACTTTATCATGTCCATCAATGCAAGGTTCGGGCTCCTCACAACACCTACCCATTTCACCTCCAGAACTCAAACTGGTGAATTCTGTTTGAACTTGACACCAGTGTTCAACATAACCTCACCCTTGTTATTGTCAACTTCAACAGATTCAAACTCATCCTCTTATCTTTCTCAACCTCCTCTCTCTCTCTCTTTCACTCCAGTCTTTCTCCGTTAACCAATTTCCTGACTCCTCCTGAAAATATGACACTTTTCCAAGTCAAACACTATTTTCAGGCTCCTTGAAAGCTAAACCCTGTATTCCTGCCACTTCAAACCAGAGACGCTCTTTACCTGAAGGCCTTCATGCCTGTCTGCCTGCTTTATATAGCAAGCCATGGCCACGTGACTCACTCTCTCTATGAGCGATTCATTCCCAGAGAGAAGTTGTACCTAATAAATTGTCCAGTGTGTGTATACGATTGCCTATCAAATAAATGGCGTTTGTTTTAGCTTGGTTTGGTTGATTGGTCGAGGCTGATTGCAGGGTTGGTTTCGGGCTGGACAGGAAACAGGAATTCGGGAACGCGCATCCATGTAGGCGCACTCCCGGCGGATTTCCCCGGAATGGAGCAGCGAGCCAGTAACGGCGGTGAAAACCGTTCACTTCTGAACACCACAATATTGCATTGACACCCGGATTTGCGACACATTTAAGATTTACCAGTTTTTACGTTGGATTCCCGAGGAAAACGTTCTGGATTTGTGACAGTAAGTAACGTTATCCGTTTGCTTTCTCTCTCTCGTTAAAGTCACCTTTATTTTCTAGCGCTGCATTTGCTAAATGATCTCAGATGTACATTGCATTGATTTACTGGAGGCTGTTCAGTTAAAATGCTGTACAATGTTGAATGTTACACTATTACATCGGATTACCACATCAGGTTACCATGAAATAGCCTAGATTTCTACAGCGGTGAGATATTGAGACATTTGGAAACACAAATGACACATTTTGAATGCAATAATAAACATGGATTTATCGCTAGGCCGAAAATGCACTAGGAGACCTTGCTACCATGTTCATGTATTTCAACGAAGGCAGCAGATTAGAATTGAAGGCATCTGCAGCTGGGCAAAGACGTTTTCAGGCTAAATTGAATATGTAGTTTATGCCGCAGGATGGACAAGCACAGAGAGAAAGCCTTGGATGGCTCCTGGCCTGTGAACACTATTGCCGTAGAGAATAATGCCAAGTAAAGGTTTAGATGTAGTATTTTAGCCCTAATAGGGAACATGTTCCTAGTTTCGCGGCGAGGCATTGACATGGGCGTGTTCTCGTCCCAGTGTTAAATGTCTGTGGATTTGACATCCTGTCATTTCCAGACTCTCATCGCAGAACTGTTGGTTCATCTCGGACGCAATACCGAATAGAACACCTTTTTAAAATGTTATTCTCGACAAAACTATTCATCTTTACAAAATGTATATTAGGCTGGTTTAGTGGTTAAAGAGAGCCGCTGTAGTGATGTTCCCTTGCCTCAGTCTGATGACAGGCCTGTCTGATCCTCAGCATGTGCCTAAAATCTAGGTATATGGTCAGATAAAATAAAATAAAAATGTATAGACAAGCGTCCCCGGTAAATGATGACGTAGGGCCGGGTTGACTTTATCTCACGGTGTCACGCTGCCTCTACACTCAGGATTTCTAACTGGAGAATGAGCATCTAGTTTGATAATCCGCAATATTCCCAGACGAACACATGACTCAAATCTGGTTGTTTTTATTGGCTGAAGGGGTTAATGTCATAAACATGTAGGTTGCATTCTACACCCTGATCTCTGCATCTGCTGAATCCACCTTTCACAATAGGGCCGGAGAGCAGGGCCAGAGAGTAGGGCCGGAGAGCAGGGGCCGGAGAGCAGGGGCCGGAGAGCAAGGGCCGGAGAGCAGGGCCGGAGAGCAGGGGCCGGAGAGCAGGGGCCGGAGAGCAGGGGCCGGAGAGCAGGGGCCGGAGAGCAGGGCCGGAGAGCAGGGCCGGAGAGTAGGGCCGGAGAGCAGGGGCCGGAGAGCAGGGGCCGGAGAGCAGGGGCCGGAGAGCAGGGGCGGAGAGTAGGGCCATAAAATGAACAACTACTGGCACAGCTGTGCTGTATTGCGTTGGATACAGCGATGAATCTCTGCAGTGATTGTATGTGAACATTTGCTTATGTGTGTCCTGTTTCCTTTGTGCCAGGTAGGGTAGACAACTCTATCAGATAAGCCTACATAAATCTACACGGAGTGTACAAAACACTAAGAACACCTTCCTAATATTGAGTTGCAACCCCCCCCACCCCCAAACGAAAGGTTTTGCCCTCAACAGCCTCAATTCGTCAGGGCATGGACTGTTGAAAGCATTCCACAGGGATGCTGGTCCATGTTGACTCTACAAGGTGTTGAAAGCGTTCCACAGGGATGCTGGTCCATGTTGACTCTACAAGGTGTTGAAAGCGTTCCACAGGGATGCTGGTCCATGTTGACTCTACAAGGTGTCTAAAGCGTTCCACAGGGATGCTGGTCCATGTTGACTCTACAAGGTGTTGAAAGCGTTCCACAGGGATGCTGGTCCATGTTGTCTCTACAAGGTGTTGAAAGCATTCCACAGGGATGCTGGTCCATGTTGACTCTACAAGGTGTTGAAAGCGTTCCACAGGGATGCTGGTCCATGTTGACTCTACAAGGTGTTGAAAGCGTTCCACAGGGATGCTGGTCCATGTTGACTCTACAAGGTGTTGAAAGCGTTCCACAGGGATGCTGGCTCCATGTTGACTCCGATGCTTCCCACATTTGTGTCAAGTTGGCTGGATGTCCTTTGGTTGGTGGAACATTCTTGATACACACAGGAATTTGTTGAGTATGGAAAACCCAGCAGCGTTGCAGTTCTTGACACAAACCGGTGCTCCTGACACCTACTACCACCTACCCCCGTTCAAAGGCACTTACATTTGTCTTGCCCATTCACCCTCTGAATGGCACACACACACAATCCATATTTCAATTGTTTCAAGTGTTGAAAGTAATTTTTTAACATTAAAAACAGCCTCTTCACTGTTGACGTTGAGACTGGTGTTTTGCAGGGCACTATTTAATGAAGCTGCCAGTTGAGGACTTGTGAGGAGTCTGTTTCTCAAGAATAGATTAGAGTTACGAGTTTCAGAAGGAAGGTCTTTGTTTCTGGCCATTTTGAGCCTGTAATCGAACCCACAAACGCTGATGCTCCAGATACTTCTAAAGGAGGCCAGTTTTATTGCTTCTTTAATCAGAACAACAGTTGTCAGATGTGCTAACATAATTTCAAAAGGGTTTTCTAATGATCAATTAGCCTTTTAAAATGATAAACTTGGATTAGCTAACACAACGTGCCATTGGAACACAGGAGAGATGGTTGCTGATAATGGGCCTCTGTTCACCTATGTAGATATTCCATTGGAACACAGGAGTGATGGTTGCTGATAATGGGACTCTGTACGCCTATGTAGATATTCCATTGGAACACAGGAGTGATGGTTGCTGATAATGGGTCTCTGTACTCCTATGTAGATATTCCATTGGAACACAGGAGTGATGGTTGCTGATAATGGGCCTCTGTTCACCTATGTAGATATTCCATTGGAACACAGGAGTGATGGTTGCTGATAATGGGACTCTGTACGCCTATGTAGATATTCCATAAAAATCTGCCGTTTCCAGCTACAATAGTCATTTACAACATTAACAATGTTTACACTGTATTTCTGATCAATTTGATCTTATTTTAATGGACAAAAGCATATTTTTATTTCAAAAACAGGGACATTTCTAAGTGACCCCGAACTTGTGAACAGTTGTGTATATTTGCACTTCCTGTTTTGTACTTCCTGCTTTGCTCCTACGGGGACACTTGCAATGGCTGCATCTTTGAATATAATGGGGATGCCTGTTCTATTCCTTCTATTTCTATGGCAGCACATGCAGTTGGGAGGAGATGAGAAAATGTGCCTTAAAAAAAAGACTTTTTTGAGACGGAAGGGAAAAAAAATCTAACAGGCATTTGTCATCGGTGAGGAATCTGAAGTCCTTCCATCCTCATCTGAAACAGCTGGTCTCTGCTGTGGAGGGGATCTATAGACATCTACCTGGTCTCTGCTGTGGAGGGGTCAGGGGACCTATAGACATCTAGCTGGTCTCTGCTGTGGAGGGGTCAGGGGACCTATAGACATCTAGCTGGTCTCTGCTGTGGAGGGGTCAGGGGACCTATAGACATCTACCTGGTCTCTGCTGTGGAGGGGTCAGGGGACCTATAGACATCTAGCTGGTCTCTGCTGTGGAGGGGTCAGGGGACCTATAGACATCTAGCTGGTCTCTGCTGTGGAGGGGTCAGGGGACCTATAGACATCTACCTGGTCTCTGCTGTGGAGGGGTCAGGGGACCTATAGACATCTAGCTGGTCTCTGCTGTGGAGGGGTCAGGGGATCTATAGACATCTACCTGGTCTCTGCTGTGGAGGGGTCAGGGGACCTATAGACATCTACCTGGTCTCTGCTGTGGAGGGGTCAGGGGACCTATAGACATCTAGCTGGTCTCTGCTGTGGAGGGGTCAGGGGACCTATAGACATCTAGCTGGTCTCTGCTGTGGAGGGGTCAGGGGACCTATAGACATCTACCTGGTCTCTGCTGTGGAGGGGTCAGGGGACCTATAGACATCTAGCTGGTCTCTGCTGTGGAGGGGTCAGGGGACCTATAGACATCTACCTGGTCTCTGCTGTGGAGGGGTCAGGGGACCTATAGACATCTAGCTGGTCTCTGCTGTGGCAGGGTCAGGGGACCTATAGACATCTAGCTGGTCTCTGCTGTGGAGGGGTCAGGGGACCTATAGACATCTACCTGGTCTCTGCTGTGGAGGGGTCAGGGGACCTATAGACATCTAGCTGGTCTCTGCTGTGGAGGGGTCAGGGGACCTATAGACATCTAGCTGGTCTCTGTTGTGGAGGGGTCAGGTGACCTATAGACATCTAGCTGGTCTCTGTTGTGGAGGGGTCAGGGGACCTATAGACATCTAGCTGGTCTCTGCTGTGGAGGGGTCAGGGGACCTATAGACATCTAGCTGGTCTCTGCTGTGGAGGGGTCAGGGGACCTATAGACATCTACCTGGTCTCTGCTGTGGAGGGGTCAGGGGACCTATAGACATCTACCTGGTCTCTGCTGTGGAGGGGTCAGGGGAACCTATAGACATTCTTTTGTTTGTTGATTTATTTCACCTTTATTTAACCAGGTAGGCCAGTTGAGAACAAGTTCTCATTTACAACTGCTACCTGGCCAAGATAAATCAAAGCAGTTCGACACAGACAACAACACAGAGTTACACATGGAATTAACAAACATACAGTCAATAATACATTATAAACAAGTCTATATACGATGTGAGCAAATGAGGTGAGATAAGGGAGGTAAAGGAAATCAATAGGCCATGGTGGCGAAGTAAATACAATATAGCAAGTAAAACACTGGAATGGTAGATGTGCAGAAGATGAGTGTGCAAAGTAGAAATACTGGGGTGCAAAGGAGTAAAATAAATACAGTAGGGGAAGCGGTAGTTGTTTGGGATCCTCCTGCTCACGCTGGCTTTTCATACTGTACCCACCTGCTCACGCTGGCTATTCATACTGTACCCACCTGCTCACGCTGGCTATTCATACTGTACCCACCTGCTCACGCTGGCTTTTCATACTGTACCCGCCTGCTCACGCTGGCTATTCATACTGTACCCACCTGCTCACGCTGGCTATTCATACTGTACCCACCTGCTCTCGCTGGCTATTCATACTGTACCCACCTGCTCACGCTGGCTATTCATACTGTACCCACCTGCTCACGCTGGCTTTTCATACTGTACCCACCTGCTCACGCTGGCTATTCATACTGTACCCACCTGCTCACGCTGGCTATTCATACTGTACCCACCTGCTCACGCTGGCTATTCATACTGTACCCACCTGCTGTACCCACCTGCTCACGCTGGCTATTCATACTGTACCCACCTGCTCACGCTGGCTATTCATACTGTACCCGCCTGCTCCCGCTGGCTATTCATACTGTACCCACCTGCTCACGCTGGCTATTAATACTGTACCCACCTGCTCACGCTGGCTATTCATACTGTACCCACCTGCTCCCGCTGGCTATTCATACTGTACCCGCCTGCTGTACCCACCTGCTCCCGCTGGCTTTTCATACTGTACCCGCCTACTGTACCCGCCTGCTCCCGTTGGCTATTCATACTGTACCCACCTGTTCCCGCTTTCTCTTGAGCTACGTTGTGTATAATATAGCCTTAACAGGTGTGGGACCATTTGCAGGCAGATATGGCCGATCAATATTTATTTCTAGGTAATGTAGTAGGCCTAAACTATAGCTTAATCAATAATACTTTTTTCGGGTTGCACCACACCTCGCGTTAGTTGGATGCCATCCACTTCATCCTTCTTCCACTCAGCTTTTGGGGAGGCAGTTCTCACTGACGCTGCTTTCATCATGCCAGGTGGCAGTTTAGTTTTTTGGAGAGGATCCTCAAAAGTAGCCCTTCTCTCTCTCCTCTACTTTCTCAACTCTTCTCTCTCTCTCCTTATTTCTCAGCTCTCCTCTCTCTCGCTCTCTCTTCCTCCTCTACCTTATCAACTCTTCTCTCTCTCCTCTCTCCTCTCCTCTCCTCTACTTTCTCAACTCTTCTCTCTCTTCTCTCTCCTCTACTTTCTCAACTCTTCTCTCTCTCCTCTCTCCTCTACTTTCTCAACTCTTCTCCCTCTCTCCTTCTTTCTCAGCTCTCCTCTCTCTCTCTCTCTCTCTCTCTCTCTACCTTCTGTACCTTCTCAACTGTACATGAAAACACTGACTTGAAATGAATATGTGGTAGAATGAATGTAGTGTTTCTGTGTGATTGAACCTAACTTGAGAGTAAGGCTGTAGTTTTATCTGTGAGAAAGACTCACTCACACACTCACGTTGTGTTTATGTGACTAGCCACTGTGTGTGTGTTCATTTATGTTTTAGTATGTCATAATACTAAGCAGTCATGCACACATAGCCAGAGTGAAGGTTTTGTTATGGAATAGACAGGAGGTCATTATAAACAGCTGTCCTGTCCCCTTCACTTTTAAAACATTAGCCAGAAGAACAGTTAGGTTCGAGAGACACTTTAAAATGTCCTAGGATACATTCCAAATGGCACCATATCAGGGATAGGCAACCCTGTTCCTGGAGTGCCTCAGGATAGGCAACCCTGTTCCTGGAGTGCCTCAGGATAGGCAACCCTGTTCCTGGAGTGCCTCAGGATAGGCAACCCTGTTCCTGGAGTGCCTCAGGATAGGCAACCCTGTTCCTGGAGTGCCTCAGGATAGGCAACCCTGTTCCTGGAGTGCCTCAGGATAGGCAACCCTGTTCCTGGAGTGCCTCAGGATAGGCAACCCTGTTCCTGGAGTGCCAAATGTACTGCCAGACACACCTGGTCTTCCCGGTCGGGTTGGAACCCAACACACCTGGTCTTCCCGGTCGGGTTGGAACCCAACACACCTGGTCTTCCCGGTCGGTTAATTTATCCAAAACATGAAGTGCCAGTAATGTTGAAGCATTGTATTAGCCATTAGTTTAATTTCCATTTTCCCAGGACCAGGGTTGCCTACTCCTGCCCTAGATAGTTCACTACTATTGACCAGGTCCCGTAGGGAATATATAGGACATAGTAGAAGTGTAAATGTTTACGTTAGGAAACAAATTCCCAACTTTTCACAAAATGTAGAATCACAGTGCCGTCATCATAAATGTTCCTAATACAGTGCACTACTTTTGACCTGCGCCCTATTGTCCTAAATTACACCCTAATCCCTAATGGGCCCTGGTCGAAAGCAGTGCACTATATAGGGAATATGGTGTGATTTTGGATGATAGGGCCCAGGTCGAAAGCAGTGGACTATATAGGGAATATGGTGTGATTTGGGATGATAGGGCCCAGGTCGAAAGCAGTGGACTATATAGGGAATATGGTGTGATTTGGGATGATAGGGCCCAGGTCGAAAGCAGTGGACTATATAGGGAATATGGTGTGATTTGGGACGATAGGGCCCCGGTCGTAAGGTACCATTTGGGAAGCAGCATCTGTGTCAGAATGGCAGAACTTTTATCCTTTTGGGCCTAAAACGCAGTTACATGAGACATAAAATAAAATATATAAAAATAAGATAAAATATGAACATATCAGACAAAGGTCAAAGATGCTCAAGGCTTGAAATGTCAGAAACTTTAAATTTAAAGTCGCTCTCATTAACTGGGCCTGAGATCCCTCCGGGGAGAAAGGTATATATGGGAAAAAATAAGAATTGAACAAATGCTGTAATGTTAGTACGAGATCTGCATCTTTCGCATGATTTTGAAGCTGTCAAGCCTAAATAAATAACAAGCTACATGCTGTTTATCAGAGCCTAACGTCTTTAGTATGCTAACATTCCATTCCTGTGTTTCAGTGAAGCTAGCTAGCAGCAGACAGACTACAACAAGCTAAATAAGCTGATGAAATCAGTGTGGTTTGTGGTTGTGAGGCCAGTTGGACGTACTGCCAAATTCTCTAAAAATGACGTTGGAGGCGGCTTGTGGTAGAGAAATTAACATTCAATTATCTGGCAACAGATCTGGTGGACATTCCTGCAGTCAGCATGCCAATTGCACACAACCTCAAAACTTGAGACATCCATGGCATTGTGTTGTGCACATTTTAGAGTGGCCTTTTATTGTCCCCCAGCACAAGGTGCACCTGTGTAACGATCGTGCTGTGTAAATCAGCCTCTTTATATGCCACACCTGTCAGGTAGATGGATTATCTTGGCAAAGGAGAAATGCTCACTAACAGGCATGTAAACAAACTTGTGAAAAAACATTTGAGAAAAATAATATGTTTGTTCATATGGAACATTTTCTGGGATCTTTTTATTTCAGCTCATGAAACATGAGACCAAGACTTTACATGTTGCGTTTTATATTTTTGTTCAGTATAGAAGGACAGTTGGAGGGAAGGGAAGACTGCCTTTCTTCCTGCTGGTCTGGAGCTCACTAGTATTCTTCTCTCAGAACACCCTAAAACACAGGGGTCAGAGGTCAGAGGTGACGCTTCCATACGGAAGGAAATGTCACAGGAACATTCTAGACACAGCGTCAAATGTCTCTTCTACGAGATGCCGAGGGGCTATGTTAGCTATGGACAGACTGACTGAGACGGCTCGTTTTCAAACCCATTCACACGGGCTCTGTTGTCTTTATACTTAACAAAACCATGTTAGACAGAATCCACTGGAGCTGAGATCGCCTTCCTGTAAATGTTTGGTTGAAGGTGCTGGCCAGTAAACACATCTTGTGGTAAATACTGCTGCTGGCCAGTAAACACATCTTGTGGTAAATACTGCTGCTGCTGCTGGCCAACAGGCTGTGAGTCTAAGTTTGTCTCTGTTTCTTTAGGGCTGCTAGAGAATGAGTTGGGGGCTCTGTGGTAAAGCTGGTTTAAGCTATTAGCAAACGTTTGGCTCTGTGGTAAATGCTGCATTGTATTCACCAGGAACTGGGCGAATTAGGGCAAGACTACTTTACCGTCAATAATAATAATAATAATAATAATAAACATTTTGCTGGTCCTAGTGGTTATGACCCTAGTTGAAGCTGCTAGCCAATCAATGGGCTGGAGAGACAGAGCGAGAGATGGACTGAATGCAGTGTATTGACTTGGGGCCCGCCTAGGAATTCACTCACTTCTCAGTAGTTGGTATTCAAACGTACCTTATGCAGGTGGACAACGGGATTGGCAGGTGGACAACGGGATTACGGGATTGGCAGGTGGACAACGGGATTGGCAGGTGGACAACTGGATTGGCAGGTGGACAACGGGATTGGCAGGTGTGGTTCCCTTGTGCGCGCTGAATACATTTCATTCAACCACTGAAGACCCTCCCAATTGCTGGCCAACTGTCTCTCTACTCTGTCCCCTCCCTCCCTCCCTCCCGTCTCTCTATTCGGTCCCCTCCCTCCCGTCTCTCTACTCTGTCCCCTCCCTCCCGTCTCGCTCCTCTGTCCCCTTCGGACTGACACACTGTGTGGGGTGTCATATCTTCACATACACTATTCAAGGAAACCCATCCTACTCCCACACATGTCTGGGCAGGTGAGAGAAATCAGGAGACCAATTTTTCTCTCTACCTCCTTCCGTATTCCCTCTACTGGCTGTAGTGTACTAAACAGGGCTTTAAACGGGGCTTTAAACAGGGCTTTAAACAGGGCTTTAAACAGGGCTTAAAACGGGGCTTTAAACAGGGCTTTAAACGGGGCTTTAGACAGGGCTTTAGACAGGGCTTTAAACAGGGCTTTAGACAGGGCAAAGTCCACCAGCGTCAGTTGCACCAATAAGCGCACTGCAATCCTCCAGAATGACTGAGTGATACTTAAGACCAGTACACTTACACACAACCCCAAATTTGTGTCCCAAATGGCAACCTATTTCAGGACCCTGGTCAACAGTAGTGCCCTATGCCCTCTGGGTCCTGGTCTACAGTAGTGCCCTATGCCCTCTGGGTCCTGGTCTACAGTAGTGCACTATGCCCTCTGGGTCCTGGTCTACAGTAGTGCACTATGCCCTCTGGGTCCTGGTCTACAGTAGTGCCCTATGCCCTCTGGGTCCTGGTCTACAGTAGTGCCCTATGAGTCCTGGTCTACAGTAGTGCCCTATGAGTCCTGGTCTACAGTAGTGCACTATGCCCTATGAGTCCTGGTCTACAGTAGTGCACTATGCCCTCTGGGTCCTGGTCTACAGTAGTGCCCTATGCCCTCTGGGTCCTGGTCTACAGTAGTGCCCTATGCCCTCTGGGTCCTGGTCAACAGTAGTGCCCTATGCCCTCTGGGTCCTGGTCTACAGTAGTGCCCTATGCCCTCTGGGTCCTGGTCTACAGTAGTGCACTATGCCCTCTGGGTCCTGGTCTACAGTAGTGCACTATGCCCTCTGGGTCCTGGTCTACAGTAGTGCACTATGCCCTCTGGGTCCTGGTCTACAGTAGTGCCCTATGAGTCCTGGTCTACAGTAGTGCCCTATGCTCTCTGGGTCCTGGTCTACAGTAGTGCACTATGCCCTCTGGGTCCTGGTCTACAGTAGTGCCCTATGAGTCCTGGTCTACAGTAGTGCACTATGCCCTCTGGGTCCTGGTCTACAGTAGTGCCCTATGCCCTCTGGGTCCTGGTCTACAGTAGTGCCCTCTGGGTCCTGGTCTACAGTAGTGCCCTATGCCCTCTGGGTCCTGGTCTACAGTAGTGCCCTCTGGGTCCTGGTCTACAGTAGTGCCCTATGCCCTCTGGGTCCTGGTCTACAGTAGTGCCCTATGCCCTCTGGGTCCTGGTCTACAGTAGTGCCCTCTGGGTCCTGTTCTACAGTAGTGCACTATGCCCTCTGGGTCCTGGTCTACAGTAGTGCACTATGCCCTCTGGGTCCTGGTCTACAGTAGTGCCCTATGCCCTCTGGGTCCTGGTCTACAGTAGTGCCCTATGCCCTCTGGGTCCTGGTCTACAGTAGTGCCCTATGCCCTCTGGGTCCTGGTCTACAGTAGTGCCCTATGCCCTCTGGGTCCTGGTCTACAGTAGTGCCCTCTGGGTCCTAGTCTACAGTAGTGCCCTATGCCCTCTGGGTCCTGGTCTACAGTAGTGCCCTCTGGGTCCTGGTCTACAGTAGTGCCCTATGCCCTCTGGGTCCTGGTCTACAGTAGTGCCCTCTGGGTCCTGGTCTACAGTAGTGCCCTATGCCCTCTGGGTCCTAGTCTACAGTAGTGCCCTATGCCCTATGAGTCCTGGTCTACAGTAGTACACTATGCCCTCTGGGTCCTGGTCTACAGTAGTGCACTATGCCCTCTGGGTCCTGGTCTACAGTAGTGTACTATGCCCTCTGGGTCCTGGTCTACAGTAGTGCCCTCTGGGTCCTGGTCTACAGTAGTGCCCTCTGGGTCCTGGTCTACAGTAGTGCCCTATGCCCTCTGGGTCCTGGTCTACAGTAGTGCCCTATGCCCTCTGGGTCCTGGTCTACAGTAGTGCCCTCTGGGTCCTGGTCTACAGTAGTGCCCTATGCCCTCTGGGTCCTGGTCTACAGTAGTGCACTATGCCCCCTGAGTCCTGGTCTACAGTAGTGCACTATGCCCTCTGGGTCCTGGTCTACAGTAGTGCCCTCTGGGTCCTGGTCTACAGTAGTGCCCTATGCCCTCTGGGTCCTGGTCTACAGTAGTGCCCTCTGGGTCCTGGTCTACAGTAGTGCCCTATGCCCTCTGGGTCCTGGTCTACAGTAGTGCCCTCTGGGTCCTGTTCTACAGTAGTGCACTATGCCCTCTGGGTCCTGGTCTACAGTAGTGCACTATGCCCTCTGGGTCCTGGTCTACAGTAGTGCCCTCTGGGTCCTGGTCTACAGTACTATGTAGGGAATAGGGTGCCGTTTGGGGCACACTCTCTGCTCCCTCACCAGCAACAAGAAGATTACATCTTGCTTTTCATAAAAGTGACAAAATCAGTGCTTTAGTCTTTGTCCTAAAACAACTTGCTTCATTGGAAATTGACAGCGTGAATACATCACTCCAGTCCTGTCCAATAGAGACAGGTTTTATGATGGGGTTTGTGTTTTCTCTGTAAAATGTCAGCGCCAGGGTGTGTTGACCTAGCATGATGTCACCGTTCAGGATAAAGAGACGTGTGCTAAGTACCCACAACACACCCTGTCTCTGACATTTTAGAGCGAGACTGTATACATACACACACACACACACACACAGGAAGTACCAGTGACGCGCTCAATATGGAAGTGGTTGCATGAAGTGGATGCTAAGGTACAGGACTGTTTTGATAGCAGACTGGATGGAGCATGTTACAGGATTCATCCCATAACATTTGAGGAGTTTATTAATCAATGCATTGACGATGTTGTCTGCACAGTGACCGTACGTACATACCCCAACCAGAAGCCATGGATTACAGGCAACATCCGCACTAAGCTAACGGCTGGACCTGCCATTTTCAAAGAGCGGGAAACTAATCAGGATGCTTATAAGAAATCCTGCTAAGACGTCTGACGAACCATCAAACAGTCAAAACATAAGTCCAGGACTAAGATTGAACCTTACTAGGCTCTGATGCTCTTACAAGCCCTGCCACATCTATCACAGATTACAAACCGTGAGCTGCACAGTGACACGAGCCTACCAGATAAGCTAAATACATTCTATGCTTGCATCGAGGGAAGCAATATTGAACCATGCATGAGAACAACAGCTGTTCCAGACAACTGGTTGATCTCACTTTCCATGGCCGACCTTTTAAACAGGTTAACATTCGCAAGGCCACAGGGCCAAATGGAATACCAGATACCACGTCCTCCGAGCATGCACTGACCAGCTGCCTAGTGTCTTCAATTACATTTTCAACCTGTCCCTGACCCGGTCTAAAATAGCAACTTGTTTTAAGCAGACCACCATAGTCCCTGTGTCCAAGAACGCCAAGGTAACCTGCCATATGTAATAATGATGATGATGTTCATTGATCTCAGCATTCAACACTGTTCTCCCCTCCAAGCTCAGGACCCTCCGTCTGCAGCTGGAACCTGGACTTACTGACAGGCCTCCCCAGGGGGTGAGGGTAGGTAACATCCTCCACTCTGACCAACACGGGGGCCCATCAGTGGGTGTACTTAATCCCGTCCTGTACACCATATTCACCCACGATTGTGTGGTCGCGCACAACGCCATCAAGTGGTAGGACTGATCACCGACAACAATGAGGCGGTTCAGAGATCTGACCGTGTGGTGCCAGGACAATAACCTCAACGGGATCAAGACAAAGGAGCTGATTGTGGACTACAGGAAAAGGCGGGCCAGACAGGCCCCTGTCAACATCGGTTGCAAAGAAAAAGCCATATCTCAGACTGGCAAATAAAAATAAAATAAAAGATTAAGATAGGCAAAAGAACAGAGACACTGGACAGAGGAACTCTGCCTAGAAGGCCAGCATCCCGGAGTTGCCTCTTCACTGTTGACGTTGAGACTGGACAGAGGAACTCTGCCTAGAAGGCCAGCATCCCGGAGTTGCCTCTTCACTGTTGACGTTGAGACTGGACAGAGGAACTCTGCCTAGAAGGCCAGCATCCCGGAGTTGCCTCTTCACTGTTGACGTTGAGACTGGACAGAGGAACTCTGCCTAGAAGGCCAGCATCCCGGAGTTGCCTCTTCACTGTTGATGTTGAGACTGGACAGAGGAACTCTGCCTAGAAGGCCAGCATCCCGGAGTTGCCTCTTCACTGTTGACGTTGAGACTGGACAGAGGAACTCTGCCTAGAAGGCCAGCATCCCGGAGTCGCCTCTTCACTGTTGACGTTGAGACTGGACAGAGGAACTCTTCCTAGAAGGCCAGCATCCCGGAGTCGCCTCTTCACTGTTGACGTTGAGACTGGACAGAGGAACTCTGCCTAGAAGGCCAGCATCCCGGAGTTGCCTCTTCACTGTTGAGACTGGACAGAGGAACTCTGCCTAGAAGGCCAGCATCCCGGAGTTGCCTCTTCACTGTTGAGACTGGACAGAGGAACTCTGCCTAGAAGGCCAGCATCCCGGAGTTGCCTCTTCACTGTTGATGTTGAGACTGGTGTTTTGCGGGTACTATTTAATGAAGCTGCCAGTTGAGGACTTGTGAGGTGTCTGTTTCTCAAACTAGATACTCTAATATACTTGTCCTCTTGCTCAGTTGTGCACCGGGGCCTCCCACTCCTCTTTCTTTTCTGGTTAGAGCCAGTTTGCGCTGTTCTGTGATGGGAGTAGCACACAGCGTTGTACGAGATCTTCAGTTTTCTTGGCAATTTCTCAGAACAAGAATAGACTGATGAGTTTCAGAAGAAAGGTCTTTGTTCCTGACCCTTTTGAGCCTATAATCAAACCCACAGGTGCTGATGCTTCAGATACTCAACTAGACTAAAGGAGGCCAGTTTTATTGCTTCTTTAATCAGAACAACAGTTTTCAGCTGTTCTAACATAATTGCAAAGGGTTTTCTAATGATCAATTAGCCTTTTAAAATGATAAACTTGGATTAGCTAACACAACGTGCCATTGGAACACAGGAGTGATGGTTGCTGATAATGGGCCTCTGTACTCCTATGTAGATATTCCATAAAAAAATCAGTAGTTT